>NW_027484981.1:42500-80319 GCF_050908995.1 Andrena cerasifolii
GCTGCAGAACACCCGTTAAATTTTAAAACTAACGAAGATAAGAAACAGAAAATCTTGGAAACTCTAAACACCAAACATTTGAACAAGGAGGAACTAAATTTTGTTACAAATTTAGTTAAAGAATTTCCTGACCGATTTTATCTTCCTGGAGATAAACTAGGTAAGGCTTCCGACTTTAAACATTCAATTCATACATCTAACGATATTCCAATCAATACGAGACAATATCGCTATCCTCTCATTCATCGAAAGGAAATTCAAAAACAAATCAGCGCTTTATTATCAAATGGTATAATTACACCTTCTAAATCTCCATATAATTCACCTTTATGGATCGTACCAAAGAAAGAAGATGAAAATGGAGTAAAACGTTGGCGATTGGTGATAGATTTCCGCGGTCTCAACGAAATAACAATTTCTGATAAATATCCATTACCTCAAATCACCGAGATTTTAGATCGACTAGGAGGAGCTAAATATTTTTCAGTCTTTGATCTCGCTAGTGGATTTCATCAAATAGAGATGGATCCGAAAGATAAAGCAAAAACAGCATTCACTACTCCAAATGGACATTACGAATTCTCTCGAATGCCTTTCGGATTAAAGAATGCACCACCCACCTTTCAACGCCTCATGGATCAAGCACTCACTGGACTTCAAGGAACAGACCTCTTTGTCTACTTGGATGACATAGTGATTTATGCATCATCCTTACAGGAACATAATATTAAAGTCAAAAAGTTGCTAAATCGCCTTCGAGAACATGGATTAAACCTGCAGACCAACAAATGTCAATTCTTGCGAAAGGAAGTTGCATACCTTGGACACATTATTTCAAAGGAAGGAGTAAGACCCGATCCTAAGAAACTAAAAGCTGTTCAAGATTTTCCTACACCTACAACGCAGAAGAACATTCAACAATTCTTAGGACTTGTAGGATATTACCGAAAATTCGTACCTAATTTCACCACAAAGGCAAAACCTTTAATTAACCTATTAGGAAAAGGCATCAAATTCAAATGGACTGAAGAACAAGACCAAAGTTTTAAGCAATTACGTAACGAACTTTGTCAACAACCCATATTGCAATATCCAGATTTCAGTAAACCATTTATTGTAACAACAGATGCCTCCGATTACGCTATTGGAGCTGTACTTAGCCAAGGCGAGATAGGAAGCGACCTGCCGATTGCCTACGCATCCCGCAGCCTAAATAAACTTGAGAAGAACTACTCAGCTACTGAAAAGGAATGTTTGGCCATGGTTTACGCCGTAAGATACTTCAGGCCTTATATCTATGGAACCCCATTCACCCTCGTTACAGATCACAGACCACTGTTATGGCTACACTCTGTCAAAGACCCCACTTCTAGACTAATGAAATGGAAACTCAGACTTTTGGAGTACGATTACCAGGTTGTCCACAAATCCGGAAAGACGAATAAGAACGCAGACGCATTATCGCGCAACCCCTCTTCTGCCTGCCTACCACTTATTCCACGAGAACTCCAGGATCCTGACTTCAAAGTCCAGATACCGAAAACAGACGCTAACACCGAGACAATTGGGCACCGTATACGACAGCTACGTCGCGACAGGGAAAACCGACATAAGTACCGGGAGACAAGTAGCAGTTCAGATGATATAGAAGACACCGCACGTGGGAACGTTCAACATTCTCCAATTATACACAAGAACAGATCTTTTCCCAGCTTATCTCAAGAGGTAACCATGCCAGATGAACGCCAGGGAACCATAAACACTTTTTCGCCCGCAGCAAACTCCACTCAAATCGTTCCTTTAGATAAGGACCAAACCTTATTTGACGATCTGATATCCTTTGAGGAACCGGCCGAAAATACTGTAATAGAAAATGCAAGAAACATTCAACAAGATTTATTTGGTACACCACAAGTATCAACAGAAGTCATGGATGAACCTTTACAACCCTCAATATACCAGCTACCTGCAGGAGCCACGACCGAAGCCAGTGTGGAACAACCACCTGACAGCAGGTCAACTCAATCAAGGGTTTTCGACCGCACGCTTGACCCTTACCCATTCTTCACTACCGACACTGAGAATTCAAATGACCTTGACAATCTAGAAGAGATCCCGCTAGACCAACCACATAAGATTATCATTTCTTCAAACACCTTTACCGCTGAAGAAGGACATTACGTACACTTCATTTCTGCTGATTGCAATTTAGTAAACCCAGTTGGAAAATTATTGCTGGACACCGAAATGATTAATAAACCGAATCTTTTAGCAGCTGAACCGAAAAAGGGACGGGTGATAACAACCGACAATGGATCATTTAAAACCTTTAGTATAATAGTCTCGGATAACTTCTTTGATAATATTAAAAGAGTAGACGTGCTTAACGGATTGAAAACTCTTCAACACACCCTGGATCAAAATCAGATTAAATCATTTCGAATTTCTGCCACGGGAGTCCTTCACAAAATACCGTCCAATGAATTCGTCAAGATATTAGAAGAGGTTTTCATAGGAACCTGCCTACAGATTACTTTATGCAACTGTATCATCACTACACCATCCGAAGAGGACAGACAGCACATCATTTGCGAAGCTCACGACAGTTTAATTGGAGGACACAAAGGAGTAACGAAGACCTACAAACGCATCCGATCAAAATTCTATTGGCCACAAATGCGCAACGACATTCAAGACTACATCCGAAGATGCCAAAGTTGTCAAGAGCAGAAATTAGTTCGAGCGAAAACTCGTCAGCCGATGTTGATCACCGACACACCTATAGGAGCCTTCGACAAAATTTCCTTGGATACAGTGGGACCTTTACCAATTACACCCAGCGGGAACAGACATATTCTCACTATTCAAGATAATCTAACGAAATACTGCGTAGCCGTAGCAATACCTAATATTCGAGCTGCTACAAGTGCAGATGCGTTCGCTAGATATTTTATCGCAATCTACGGTACACCCCGCGCAATATTAACAGACAAAGGAACTAGCTTCATCGGAACACTTATGACAAATTTATCCGAAATATTTAAAATCAAACAAATCACAACCTCGGGATATAGACCACAAACCAACGGATCTTTAGAACGAAGTCACATCGTACTCACCGAATATCTCAAGCATTACATGGATAATTACGAAGACTGGGATTTACTAATACCGTTCGCAATGTTCTCTTATAACACATCCGTTCACGAAGCAACAAATTTCACCCCATACGAATTAATCTTTGGAAAACCAGCTCGAGAACCAAGTTCTTTCCCAACTGGCGAAAAATTAAAGTCGTTTGGAGACTACTTAATAGAATTAATAACACACATGACTAATATTCGTAATATAGCTTCCGATAACCTAAACAAAGCAAAAATTCGTTCGAAAAATTATTACGATGCTCACGCAAGACCAGCAACATTTAACAAAGGCGACTCTGTCTACGTACTCAAAGAACCGCGCACCAGTAAATTTGATCCACATTACAAGGACCATAGCAGTACAAACAGGACATCACGGATCTTGGGAAACTTCATCCCGAGTGGATACTACACTCACACCAAGGCCGTATAACCGCAGCACGGGAGGAATCGTCAAGAGGGGCCGAAGCTCTTTGACTCGGAAGACCAGTGTCAAGTCGGTGGGCGTCCAAAAAACCGACATTAAACCCCATCGCTGCATCCCGGATTGGTTGGTCCTCAAAGAATTAACGGACGATAACATTCGCAATTGGACACCGGGGAATCAAATCACAAAAAGACGCAAACATGAGAACCATCTCGGTGCGTGAATTCGGGAAGACTGTGCGCTGTTTCGTTACGAATGTGGAGGACATCACCACCTTCTGGGTCACCTTGGAGGTGTTCGCAGAGGCAACGACCGTCATGTATCAGGAACTGAATGCCCACATGACCTCCAGACAACACTTGTGTCAGCCAACATTGGGCAGCGTCAGACCGGGACTACTCGTGGCCGTAAAATTCATCGGCAAAGGGTGGCTTCGCGCCGAAATCACCAATCTATATGGAATGACATGCACCATCTTCCTCGGAGACCACGGTATATCAGTGGATTGCCTGGTCACGCAACTGCGCTCTTTACCACCCCGGTTCCATGCCCTACCATGGCAGACAACAAGGATCCGGCTGAGGGACGTGAAGCCTCGATCTTGCCGACCGCTACACAGGATGACGCACATCGCGGAATTAGTCATGGGAAGGAGAAAGGGCTGCCTCAAGGACATCCAGCCAACGATAGATGGCATCACCGCAACGCTGCTCCTCGACCGGCTACCCGGACAACCTCCACTAGACGTCGTCGACCACTGGCTGGAGCTGGGCTACGTGATACCCAGCGACGACTAAACTTTTACACCCCGCAACACCTAGCGATAAGTACACATTACATTACACTGCACCCGACAATTCTTTCTCACACTCTTGTTTACAAAAGGATTTGTGGGGTGATTTTCCTTCTTTTGAAAAGCATCGCGAGAATCGCGATGTTTTGTCTAAGGGGGGAGATGTTACGTATGTGGATTTTTTCCCATACGCCGCTCTCAACCACTTTTCGAGCTCGCGTCTGCGAAGGGAAAACGCCCTAAAATCCTTTTGCTTATCACATACCACTAAGGGGGGTCATGATCTCGACCATCTGGATCACGACCATGGGAACGGGAGTGACACGACGACGACCCCGAAGAATTTCCTTATATGAAAATTTCAAATGCATCCCCACTCATTTTTGGGACTATATAAACCCTTTGGTTTCTACCCTCTGCGGTTAAAAGCAGTACAGTTACGCGTAGAGTAACGTTGTGTCACGCTCGTACCGAGTCGGTTGAATTCAGTAAGATCGAGCTAAAGTCTACGTCGGAATCATAGTTGACCCCATAGAATCCGCGAGTTCGGTTTACATTCTATTGGGCACTTTGTAATAGCCGCTCGTACGCCCCGCATCGCCAGTGCGTCAACACCGAGCAAATTAGTGGTAATTTATACACATTTACTACACTATTTAATCGCGACACTTACATTTGTACTATAAATGATTATTGAATTCACGAATGGTGTTCACGTCTAAATCGAGTAGATTCGTTAAAACCCATCTTTTACCCAGCAATCCTTATAATATTAGTAGCACTCACCCACTGATACAACTTTACCGCTCGAGTTGTATCAAACATAAATTAAGAGTTACGAGGCATTAATAACATTTCCCGCGACTCCCTGATCTAGCATCAGGTTAGTTTGCAACCTTTCATCCAGAACAAGGAATTTTACCAACCTAGTGGCTCCCCGATTTCGCATCGGGTTCGTCCACGCTTAACCCTCCTACGGCTCCCTGATTTCGCATCAGGTTCGTCCGTATCCTACAGCTCCCTGGTTTCGCACCAGGTTCGTCTGTAAGTCTACCAATCTCCGAACAGCTCCCTGGTTTCGCACCAGGTTCGTCTGTGAATAATCCAACCTCCCAACAGCTCCTCGACTTCGCGTCGAGTTCGTCTGTGAACATCATCCTAGTGACACCCCGATTTCGCATCAGGTTCGTCCGCGCACCTTACTAACAAATTCGTTAACCATATTCCTTGGGAAATACCATTCTCGCCGGCCTCTCGCGTTGCCGCAGCCCCGTCTCGTAACAATATAAAAGAATTGATTGTATTAGAAAAAAAAAAGAAAAACATTTACTTATAATAATTAAAAATAATATGTATATATATATGTATATAAAAGAAATAGAAAATAAGGAATATTTACAAGGAAGGATGTACAAGGAAGGATAGGATTAGGAAAGGAATTTTGGAAGGATTAGTATGGAGGAAAGGAATATTCGAGGGTTGAGTAGGAGGGGTCGTCCAGGATGAACGTGAGGTCGTAACCACTCTGATAGAGGTCATCGAACCATTTTAAAAATTCGGGCGTCAGCTCTGTGTGGTCTGGGACCTTAGTCGCTGACCCCGTATTTAAAATCTCCACGACACCTGGGGGTGGAGGGATGACGGAGGGAACTTGGGAGGTGGAAGGTTGAGGAGAGGGTTGGAATTGAACGGGAGGGGGGTAATATACAGGAGGGGAATGGGAGAGTACCTCCTCGGGTATTGAAGGACGAAATGGGGGTATTGGGTCCATCGACGTCCTCGGGGGGGGGGGGGGGGGAGACATCGATGGTGACAACAGGGATTGTTGGGGCTGCCTCCCTGATAACCACCGATGATGTGATCCTGGGGAGAAAGGGCGACAGGCTCCTGCCTGGTTTCATGGCCTCCTTGCGTGTGCACTTAATGTGGCGCAGCTTCCTTCTCAGGCCTCCCCCTCTGGGTTTGGCCCCTTTGGGCTTTTGGGCCCTTTTATGTGGCATGATATCCTAGGGATGAATTAATTAACACATGTTTATTTATAGGGTAGGGTCAACCGGGATCCTCGCGTAATCGACCAAGACGCGCTTTGTTCGCGTGTATGATTTTCGTCTTGCCTTTCCACGATATTTTTAGATTTTGTGACGGGATCACCTCTAATATGGTGTGAGGACCCGAGTATTGGTCTCCGAATGTTCCCTTTTTCGGTTCTATTAGGACGAAAATCGGGTCACCTGGTTTGAAAGTCTCTTCGTTTATATGTTGATCATAATACCTTTTATATCGGAGTTTAGATTGGTTTAGTTTCTCCGCAGCGGCGGTTTGTAATTCTTGCACCCTCGTATTCAAGTTCGAGAGATATTGATTATAGGTTTCGTTTTCGAAATCTTCGGGTACTCTTTTCCGGCTGGGTACCCGAGCTATTTTCCCGAATACTAACTCGTGTGGAGTGTAACCGGTGCCCTCATGGACGCTGGTATTGTAAGAGAACGCGGCCAAGTCGGTCCATTCGTCCCAGTCGTCGTATTTATTAATATACATTTTTAAATATTCTGTTGGAACTATGTGTGATCGCTCTAAAGAGCCATTTGTCTGCAGGTGAAAGGCTGTGGTTCGAAATTGTTCGATTTTAAATTTCTGTGCAATAGTTTTCATGAATTTACTAGTGAAATTTGCTCCTTGGTCAGTGAGAATGGCTCTGGGAGCTCCGAATTGACAAATGAATTTTTTTATAAACGCATCGGCGATTTTTATTGACGTGGATTGTTTAAGGGGTACGCACACGAAATATTTTGTTAATAGATCTTGGATTGTTAATATATATGTGTTTCCTTCTCTAGTAGTAGGTAATGGTCCCACTATATCTAACGCAACCTTGTCGAAGGCTCGTCCAGGCGTGTCGGTAAGAATCATAGGTTGTCTGGTTTTGACGCGGACGAGTTTCTTTCGTTGACAATCCTCGCATTTCCTAACATAATCTTCGACGGCTTTTTTCATTCCCTTCCAGAAATAGTAGTGTCTAATTCGATTATATGTTTTAGTCACTCCTTTATGTCCAGCCAATGCAGATGCGTGGTGTTCTGCAATAATATTTTGTCTTTTCGATTCTTCGGGAATTTGAACTATTTGTAAACATATTGTGACTTCGATGTCTTCCTCGTCGATGGTTTCGAGAATATCCATAATAATATCTTGCCAGGTCAATTGGTCGATATTCGTTGTTTTAGCTATACTAAATGAGTATATTACGAGTTCGTTTATGGTATTTTTAAGGGAAGATAACGCTTCGCCCCAGGTTGTGGTGGTTAGGGGAGTATTCTGCGTTCCTTTTATGACTAGGCCGATAAGAATCCGTCCCTTATTACATGTTACATGGGCCTTTCCCAAAGTGAGTTCATTCGCTTCTTCTAATGCCCCAGTTTCTATTAGTTGTTTGGCTCCGTTGTCGCAAGGTTTCCCATCTGCGCTTAAGAAGAAGATAAGTGTTTCTTTTCGTAAAGATAACGGGTCGCGACTGATTATTGGTACTGTCCTAATGTCCCTATCTGGGTCCGCTTCGTATATTTCTTCTGGAGAATCGTTTAGCTCAATTAACGATGATTCTGAATCAGTTGTTGATTCGTCTGTTGCGTTTGATTCGATTTCGGAATCAGGGTCTTCCTGTTCCTGTGGTGTTGGAGATTGCAGAGGTGGAACGGTTTGACACGGAACATTTAATTCTTGTTCTTCTTCTAATTCTTGGTCTACTTCCTGGTTTTCGTTTTCAATGCCACTCATAGGTTCTGGTGCATTTACTGGGGAGACGTCGGGTGGTATTATTACGGGTGTTGGCGTTTTGCGCACCTTTCGGTGTGGTTGGATCCTCGTGGGCTTTGCCTTTGGGCGCTTGTTAGTTTCCTTGGTAGTTCGAGGCTTTTTATTAGGCACCCAATCATCATTGGTTTCTTCTCGTGGTCGTATGGGACATGCTCTCTTTACAGGAGGATTACGAGATAGGGCGTCAGCAAGTTTATTGCTTTTCCCTGGTTGATAATGAATTTCGTAGTCATATTCCGCTAACTTTAGGCGCCACCTAACGAGACGTGACGTTGGATCTTTTACCCTATGTAACCAAATTAGAGGTTGGTGGTCTGTATGTAATATAAATTTCTTTCCATATACATAAGGTCGGAAGTGCCTAATACAGTAAACAATGGCTAAAAGTTCCTTTTCTATGGTTGCGTAATTTATCTCTGCTTTGTTCAGGAGCCGAGAAGCATAGGCGATGGGTAACTCTTTTCCTGCGATATTTTGACTCAATATTCCTCCTATAGCAAATTCAGAAGCGTCGGTGGTAACATGGAATTCCAGGTCAAAATTTGGGTATTGCAGGATAGGTTCTTTCTGTAGTGCTAATCTTAAGTGGTCAAAAGCCGTTTTCTGGGACGGTCCCCACTCAAATATTGTGTCTTTCTTCAATAGTTGGGTCAGCGGATGAGCTATTTTAGAAAAGTCTGGGATGAATTTCATATAATATCCAGTTAAACCAAGGAATTGTTTGATTCCTTTTGGTGTATTTGGTGCCGGATAGTTTCGGACGGCTTCAATTTTCCCTGGATCAGGTTTTACCCCTTGCTCGGTGATTATGTGACCCAAATATGCGACTTCTTTGTGTAGAAATTTACATTTTGAAGGCTGCAGTTTAAGGTTCGCCTCTCTTAGGCGTTGAGCAAGCTTTTTAAATTTAATTAAATGTTCCGTAAGGGAACTTGCGTAAAGGACAATATCGTCCAGATATACAAACATTTCTGTGCCTTGGAGTCCCGTGAGCGTGTGATCCATTAGGCGTTGGAAAGTTGCTGGTGCATTACATAGTCCAAATGGCATTCTAACAAACTCATAATGTCCATGAGGTGTAGAAAAGGCCGTTTTAGGTGCATCTTCCGGTTTCATAGGGATTTGGTGAAATCCAGAAGCTAGGTCAAATACGGAGAAGTATTTTGCTCCTCCTAATTGGTCTAATATTTCATTAATATTTGGGAGTGGGTATGCGTCAGGGATGGTTTTTTCGTTTAAATCTCTGAAGTCAATTACCATTCTCCACAAGAGTTCCCCATTGGGTCCTGGTTTTTTAGAAACAATCCAGATAGGTGAATTGTAGGGCGACAAAGACGGCTTAATAATGTCGTTTGCAAGTAAATTTTTCACTTGTTTGTCTATTTCCTTCTTATGTACAGGAGGGAAGCGATATTGTTTAGTATTTACTGGCACTGGGTCCATTGTCTGGATCCCATGCTGGATAGCGTTTGTGTGGCCTAACTTCTCATCTGGTAGATGGAAGAGTTCGTGGTATTTGTATAAAATTCTTTGGACATGGAGTTTTTCTTCCGGATTCATATGTTCCGTAGAAATTAATTTGAACACTTGTTCCATTCTCGTTGCAGTTTGTTCAGAAATTGTTGGTATTTCCTCACACGACGCCATAGTAAGAGACTCCTGGAATTCTAGGGGAAGGGTTGTTTCGGCATAATGCCCTGGGGATGAGAGCGAGTGTACTTCTGAATGATGGATCAACGGATCCTGGGGAACGAGGGGCTTGATTTTTGTTAGGATAGGAGTGACGCGTTTAGGCGTCTTAGTCTCTTGCGGTCGTCTTTGTTTGGGTTCCGGAATTACAATTTCGAATTCTTCCAATTCAACGGTAGGTACTATGATTGTTGTGTCCATTTCATTAGAATTTATTATTCGTAGGTACGCTTTGCCGTCCTTATTACGGACGAGGGCATTACCTGCATGAATACCAGTGCCTAAATCTAATTTAGGTAAATATCCTTCATTTACTTCTGAATTAGATATATTTACAAAACAAACCGTTTTTGATCTGGCGGGTAATACGAGTTTGTTTCTATTTACAAACGGAATAGAGTTTCCCTTGAACTCCAACTGTTTCTTTGAATAGTGAATTGAAGCACTTTGTTTTATAAAGAATTCAGTTCCGAGTATTCCGTGTGGTTTGATTGGGAATTTTCAACTACATGAAACGTGACATCGTTGCCCAATAGAGTTACGGTTACTGTTCCAAGGGTGTAGACGAGGTCTTTAGCGATGCCTCTTAATTGCACCTGTTGGTTGGTATTTATATCTTGAGGTTGTCTTATTGTGTGAATTTTTAAGAGATTGATTTCGGAGCCGGTGTCAATCATTAATTCTGGGGCCAGTACTAAATCTGGTGATTGGATAACTACGGACGGGGCCTCTTTGACGGCATTCACCCATGCGGTAGCGATTCTAGTTTTGTTATTTCGGATTCCGTTGGTATCGTTATCGGACGCGTTGCTGTATGGCCCATTCCACGGTACGCGTCCGCTGTTGACCGTAGGGGCAAAGCGTTTCCCGATTCTCGTTCCTGGGAGGTTCCAGGGTTTCCCTCATTGCGATTGAATATTCTCTTCCTACATTCTGAGATTAAATGTCCAGGCTTTTTGCAGTATGCACAGATACGCAATTCCGTAGGTCTTGAGGGAGGAGGTCGGGTTTTGTCCCAGTAAGGGGGCAAAGGGTTGGATGCCTGATTGTTATATCCTGCAGCCCGATTTGGAGGATACTTCTCGAAAGGTTGCGGAGCGGTATTTTGATTACTTCTGCAGGTCCGCGCATCGTGTCCTGTTTTATTACAGATTTGGCACGTTAATTTTGGAGCTTTTTGTTCGGAAAACCTCTGGCGGTCCCTTTCGATTTTCTTGTCCACGAGTATAGCTAATTCAAAAGCTTCATCGAGCGTTTCGAAATTATTTTGAAGAAATCTTGTACGTATATGTGGAGGAAGACCATCCACGAACGAGTCTAACGTCAAACGATCTAGATCTTCGGGGTGATTTCGTGCGAAGTCGCGATAATATTCCCGGTCCTCTTCCAAAATAGCGAATCGGAGATCTTTGACGCGTGAAATATATTCCAACATGTGCTCGTTGGTTCCTTTAATGACGTTGGCGAGTTCTCCACGATAGTGGTCCGATGTTTTCGCAGGGGAGAAGGTACGTTTAAGTTGTTTTATCAAATCATTTACGGAGTCGAAGACCCGATCCTCAACTGCCAAGTACGCATGGTCTTGCAGTTTATTTGTCAATAACCTCGCTAGCTGAGGTTCAGCATGCGAGGGAACCAGAGCCTTAGCCCTATTGCAGGCTCTCGCGAATTGTAAAATGGACATATTGTGCCCGTTAAATTTTGGGACTGTTTCCACGGCGTCCTTTAGTTTGATCTGGGGTGATGGACCCTGGTCCGGAACATTATTATTATTCAATGCCTCTGGAGTTTTATCGAAGTTTAACACCGGTTTTCTATCAAAACGGGAGGAACCCGGTGTGGCAAAATTATTCGCGATTTGCGGGGGTGCAAGAAGTTTCTTCATCATTGCCTCGATATTGTGTATTTTATCGGAGAGACCTTCAAATGTGGGTTCGGATGGTCCGGTGCCTACGCCCGAATGTGTTTTAGTTTCTGGGTTTACAGCGAATCTCGTATGCAAATTGTCGATCTCGGCTCGTTTTTCACGTAATATTTGCAGTTTTTCCATTACTTCGGCGGTCGCGATTTCTATAGCACTTTTGCAAGGCCTCGCGTCTTGGTCTATCACGCAGGGGTCGTCGATATCGCCGTGTTCGGACATTTTGAGTTTAGAAAGGTCTGTTATTTTAGGGTGGTTTAGGAGATTCCCTATTTTGAACGTCCGGCAGTAGCTATTCAAAATCTATGGTATTCTCTACCCGGATAGTTATTGTCAAATTTGTTATAATTTTTCCTTATTTCGCGGCTATGCTCGGTGCACGCGGCATGACTATTAATAGGCCGTAGTTCAAACAAAAGGTTTTTGCAACGGGAGCATTCGGGGAATGTATCGTTAGGTTGGTGGTAGTGCACTTGGTATATCTCATCTACCTCCACCGGATTTGAATTAAAACAGTTCAGGCAAATTTTCTTGCCTTCCGTGGTCGTTGCAACGCCTCCAGAAACACAAATCGATTTATTCGAGTCTGACAATACGGCCCGTAGTCTACGGCTTGGTAAATATAGCGCGTTTCGAATTTGACGGGTATCGCTCATGTTAAATATCGATTTTAATTTCTATTCAAAAGAAAATACCATTCGGTGCACTTAACACAGTTAGTTGCGGGACGTGTTTGTAACAAGACCGTGTCGCACCGAGGGCAATTAGGGAATGTGTAAGGCGTTTGATAATAATGAATTCGATACGTTGTCACCGTATTCGATGGATCTTGTAGGGAACAATTTAAGCAAATTTCTTCGTCTTCGTTATTCGCTACTATGGTCCCGGAAACGCAGACCATCCACTGTATGGACGCCGACGAATTTTGTGATCGGCGGTCCCTATAGGCTGGTCTCCACGGACTAACGTATTCTGTGTACATACTTATTAGGCAATTGTGGGTACCGTTAGTTTGGGAATTTATTCCTATCAACAGTTGACGCATCCCACCGCTGTCACCAAAAATATGTCATGTCCCGGGTGAGGTCTTTTGGGGACGTCGACAATGGGAGGAGGAAAAATCTCAGGCGACGAATACTAAATCCGCCACACAGAGGGTTTTGAGGGAACTCAGGCGACGAATATGAAATCCGCCACACTGTGGGTTTGAGAAGGACTCAGGCGACGAATATGAAATCCGCCACGCTGTGGGTTAGAAAGGACTCAGGCGACGAATATGAAATCCGCCACACTGAGGGTTTGAGAAGGACTCAGGCGACGAATACTAAATCCGCCACACTGAGGGTTTGAGAGGGACTCAGGCGACGAATATTAAATCCCCCACACTGAGGGGTTAGAGAGGACTCAGGCGACGAATATTAAATCCGCCACACTGAGGGTTTGAGAGGACTCAGGCGACGAATACTAAATCCGCCACACTGAGGGTTTGAGAGGGACTCAGGCGACGAATATTAAATCCGCCACACTGAGGGGTTAGGGAAGGCAAATGTGTATGTAGAGCACACCCGTTACGGTACTTCGTATTTGTTTTGGTTTAAGAAGTAGGATTTACTGTTGCATTAGTATAAAAGAAAAACCGCGTTTAGTTCTTCTATAGATTGCACGGCTCATGCAGCGGTGTGTTTATAAACACTGGGCACGCTCTCGCGAAACAGCTGATGCGGCAGCTTGATTTCGTAGGGAATCCTTATGATTCTGGGGTATACACAATAATTCGAGACGTGGTTAATAACAAAGCGGTTTATTAGCCTGGTTTATGCGTTTTAACAAAGCGTGGGAATTTGTTAGCGCAAAACATGTATATAAATTGTAATATGAAAATATGAAAAATACACACAATAATAGAGAAAAATGATATAGCTATTAGCAATATATAAAATTGTATACAAAATAATAGATGAATAGCAATAAGCTTTTTAATGCAATAAGCGTTATTAATATAAGGTAATATGAAAATATATAGAAAGTATAAAAGAAAAGATATATATATATATATATATATATATATATATATATATATATGTAGATAATAGACGTTAATAATATGAATATATATATTAACAGTAATGAATTTGGTAGTATGGAGATGAACAATAAGATATAATAATAGTAATAAATGCTTACAGTAGATGCCGTTGAACACTGGCTTTAACACTTTAATATTTGAATGAATAATGAATATTGACTCACTGATGAGTATAATAATAAATCTTTAACACTTTGATTAAGATTGAATGAACAATGAGGTTGAAGATCTTTAACACCGTTTGATACTTTTGATGCTATTTTGGCAAAAGAATATCGATGAAAGAGGACGCGGTCTCGCAGGACCTCGTATTTATGTGTTTTCACAGGAATATTGCGGGGGTGACGCGCGGTAAAGACCTTGACACATTTCGGAATAAGACGCAGTATGACTTCCGGGGTTTTTATAAACGGTATGGCTATTAATAGCCATATTTTTGTCACGTACGCCAATTGCGTCGTAATTGGGTTACTGGGGTTTTTATAAACGGTATTTGGAGATACTCAACTCTTCGATTGGATTTCGGGTGTTTGATAGGAATAGGGGATAGATTGTTTGGACTTCATGAGTCGTAAAGAGGGGATTGAGACTTGGTCTCTATTTAAGAGGGATTTTGTAATGAGGGACTTGTTTGAATTCGTTTTTAAAAGATTGATTCGTGCCTTGTAGGACGAATAGGCGAAGAGGATTTTGAAACGACCATCTCGTGATGGGGACCACTAAGGTATATCAGCGAGGTGGAGGTTTGTATCGCTCATCTCGTGATGGGAATCTCTAAGATACATCATCGAGGTAGAGTTTTGTATCGATCATCTTGTGTTGTTGACCACTAGGGTGCAACATCAAGGTGATCGGCGATTGAGGAGATGGGGTAGGAGTTGAGTTTCATAGAATTTAGTGGAGTGATTTCGAGGTTTACTTGTGGAATTTGGAATAAGAGTGCGCGAAAAATCGTGGGACGTTACAATTATTATTATTATTTTTAATTTTGTCTTTTTTTATTTTCTTAGTTAATTTTTTTAAAAAAATTTTTTATTTCATTTTTTTTTCATTTTTTTAAATTTTTAAAATTTTTTTTTGCTTTTTACTATATAATTTTTTTTTATTTTTTCAGTTTTCTTAAAATTTTATTGTTTTTTTTAAAAAATCTATTTTTTCATTTTTAATTTTTTTTTAAATTTTTATAAAATTTTTATAAAATTTTTTTAAAATTTTTTTAAAATTTTTTAAAAATTTTTTTAAATTTTTTTTAAAATTTTTTTAAAATTTTTTTAAATTTTTTTTTTAAATTTTGTTTTCATAATTTTTTTTAAATTTTTTTTATAAATTTTTTATAATTTTTCTTTTAAATTTTTTAAAAAAAAATTTTATAAATTTTTTTTAATTTTTTTTTATAATTTTTTTTACTTCTTTAAAAAAAATTTATAAATGAAAAATGAAAATAGGACGTGTACAGGTATAATGCCCACTGGTCCCCTTTTACTTTAATACCTTAAACCCACCACCGTTATAATCGTGTATCAAAAACTGCGCGTATATATATATAAAAAGTATAAGCGTGATACATGTAATACTGTTGAATAAAAAGATCATGGCACGCGGTACGTAACGCCATCGAAGAACAAGGCACGATCGACTCGAATGATCTAGTTCACTCCCGTATAAAGAGGGAGGGGATAGGGCAGCAGGGCACCCATGGCGGGAAGCGTAAATCTGTCCAATAATTATTTTAAATCATTTTTTAAATTTGTTTTTTAATTTTTTAAAATTTTTTTTAATGATTTAAATTTTTTTTGTAATTTTTTAAAAAAAATTTATTTACATTTGTTGCTATTTATTATTATTATTTTTTTTAAATTTTTTAAAAGTTTTTAAAATTTTAAAAATTTTTTTTAAAATTTAAATTTTTTTTTTAATTTTTAAATTTTTTTTATTTTTTTTAAAAAATTTTAAATTTTTTTTTAAAAAATTTATTAAAATCTTTTTTTATAAGTTTTTTTTTAATTTAAAATTTTTTTTTTATTATTTTAAGTAATTTTCTATATTTTTTTAAATCTTTTTTACAATTTTTATAAAAATTTAAAAAAAAATTTTAATATTTTTTTTAATTTTTTAAAATTTTGTTTCCATATTTTAAACAAATTTTGTTTTCATAATTTTTTTAAAAAATTTTAAGTATAATTTTTTATAATTTTTCTTAAAAATTTTTAAAAATTTTTTTTATAAATTTTTTATAATTTTTAAATTTTTAAAAATTTTTTTTTAATTTTTTTAAAAAACAATTTTTTATTAATTTTTTAAATTTTTTTTAAAAATTTATTTTTTTTGCTTTTTATTAGCTTTTTATTTATTTTTTTTTTAAATATTAAAAAAAAAATTT
Organism: Andrena cerasifolii; assembly: GCF_050908995.1. Lineage (NCBI taxonomy): Eukaryota > Metazoa > Arthropoda > Insecta > Hymenoptera > Andrenidae > Andrena > Andrena cerasifolii. The sequence continues at coordinate 58,753 of NW_027484981.1, forward strand.
TATTTTTTAAAAAAAATTTTTTTTATTTTTCTATTTTAATTTTTTCTTTCTATTTAATTTTGTTTTTAATTGTTTTAAATTTTTTTTAATTTTTTATTTAATTTTTTGTTTGGTTTTTTGCATTTTATTATTTTTTATTTTAATTTTTTTTCCTTTTTTAAAAAAAAATTTAATTTTCTTTTTTAATTTTTTCTTTTTTTTACATTTTTTAAAATTTTTTTTTAATTTCCTTTTTTTAATATTTCTTTTTCTTTAATATTTATATATATATATTTTTAAATTGTTTTTTTAAATTTTTTCTTATAATTTTTTTATAATTTTTAAAATTTTTTTAAAAATTTTTTTTACTTTTTTAATTTTTAAAAAAAATTGTTAATTTTTTTTTTAATTTCTTTTTTAATTTTTAAATTTTTTATTTTCTTTAAAAAAATTAAAAATTTTTTTTTTGATTTTTAATGTTAAGACCCGGGCTGCGGCAACGCAAGAGGCCGGCGAGAAGGGTATTTCCCAAGGAATACGGTTTATGAATTTGTTAATTAGGTGCGCGGACGAACCTGATGCGAAATCAGGGAGCTGTAGGAGGGTTAAACGTGAATGAACTCGATGAGAAATCGGGGAGCCACTAGGTTGGTAAAGATTCCTTGTTTTGGATGAAAGGTTGCGAACGAACCTGATCCTATATCAAGGAGTCGCGGGAAATGTTATTAATGCCTCGTAACTCTTAATTTATATTCGATACAACTCGAGCGGTAAAGTTGTATCAGTGGGTGAGCGCTACTAATATTATAAGGATCGCTGGGTAAAAGATGGGTTTTAACGAATCAACTCGATTTAGAAGTGAACACCATTCGTGTATTCTAGATTATAGTACAAATGTGAATGTCGCGGTTAAATAGTGTAATAAATGTGTGTAAATTACCACTAATTTGCTCGGTCATGACGCACTGGCGATGCGGGGCGTACGAGCGGCTATTTCAAAGTGCCCAATAGAATGTAAACCGAACTCGCGGATTCTATGAGGTCAACTATGATTCCGACGTAGACTTTAGCTCGATCTTACTGAATTCAACCGACTCGGTACGAGCGTGACACGACGTTACTCTACGCGTGACTGTACTGCTTTTAACCGTCGAGGGTAGAAACCAAAGGGTTTATATAGTCCTAAAATGAGTGGGGATGCGTTAGAAATTTCCATACAAGGAAATTCTTCGGGGTCGTCGTCGTGTCACTCCCGTTCCCATGGTCGTGATCCAGATGGTCGAAATCATGACCCTCCTTAGTGGTATGTGATAAGCAAAAGGATTTTAGGGCGTTTTCCCTTCGCAGACGCGAGCTCGAAAAGTGGTTGAGAGCGGCGTATGGGAAAATTCCACATATGTAACATTAAAATTTTTTTGAATTTTTCTTTTTTATTTTTTTATTTTTTAAAACAAATTTTGTTAAATTTTTTTTATTTTTTTAATTTCTTTATCAATTTTTAATTTTTTTAAAATTTCTTTAATAACTTTCTTAATTTTTTTGATTTTTAAGAAAAGTTTTTTTTAAATTTGTTTTTTATTTTTTTTTTAAAATTTGAAATTATTTTAAAAAAATTTTCTTTAATTTATTTTTTTAAATTTTTAAATTTTTTAAATATATTTTTTTAATTTAAATTTTTTTTTATTTTACATTTACTCTTTTTGCTTTTTATTATTTTTAATATTTCTATTTTTTTAAGATTTTAATTTTTAAAATTTCTTTTTAATTTTGTTTATTTAATTTTTTCTTTTTCTTTAATTTTTATATATATATTTTTAAATTTAAATTGTTTTTTAAAAGTTTTTTTTAAATTTAAATTTTTTTTTAATTTTGTCCTTTTTAAAATTTTTAGTTAATTTTTTAAAAAAAATTTAGTTAATTTTTTTTTATTTTTTTAAAAAAAAATTTTAAATTTTTAAAAATTTTTCGTTTTTAATTTTTTCTTTTTCTTTAATTTTTTATACATTTTTTTAGAAAAAAATTTAAATTTTTTTTTTTAATTTTTCTTATAATTTTCATATATTTTTTTTAAATTTTCTTTTTAATTTTTTTTTAATTTTTTATTTATTTTTTTTCTTTTTATTAGTTTCTTTATTTTAATTTTTTTAATTTTAAAAAAAAATTTGTTGATTCCTCTAAATTGTTTAAAAATTTTTCTAATTTTTAAAATTTTTTTTTTATTTATTTATTTATTTTTTAAAATTATTTATTTATTTTTTGCTTTATAATTTTTATCATTTCTATTTTAATATTTAATTTTTTTTATTTTTGATTTTTTTTTATATTTAAATTTTTTTTTTAAATTTTCTTTTTTATTTTTAAAAATTTTGTTTTAATTTTTCTTTAAACTTTTTTAAAATTTTTTATAATTTTTTTTATTTTTTTCATATTTTTTAAAAAAAAATTTTTTAATTATAATTTTTTTTAATTATTTACTTATTTATTTATTTTTAAATTATTTATTTATTTTTTTGCTTTTTATTATTTTTTATCATTTTTATTTTAATATTTAAAAAAATTGTGATTTTAAATTTTTTAATATTTAAAAAAATTGTGATTTTAAATTTTTTTTTATTTTAAAAAATTTCGTTTTTTTAATTTTTTTTAAATTTTTTTAAAAGAAAAATTTGAAATTTTTTTATTTTTAATTTTGTTTTAAAATTATATATTTATTTTTTTTAAAGTTATTTATTTATTTTTTGCATTTTATTATCTTTATATCATTTCTATTGTAATATTAAAATTTTTTTTTTTGATTTTTAGAAATTTGAAATATTTTTTTTATTTTTTTTAAATTTTTTATTTATTTAATTATTTTTTAAAATTATTTATTTATTTTTTCCTTTTTATTATTTTTAATATTACTATTCTTTTAAAAAAATATTATAAATATTTTAAAAATTTTCTTTTTTAATTTTTTCTTTTTCTTTAATTTTTATATATATTTTTGGAAAAAAATTTAAATTGTTTTTTTTTTTAATTTTTCTTATAATTGTTTTATAATTTTTTTAAAATTTTCATTTTAATATTTAAATTTTTTTATTTATTTTTCTGCTTATTATTATTATTATTTTTTATTTTCATTATTATTATTTTTTTATTAATATTATTTTTTCAATTTTTGAAAAAAAATTTATATATTTCTTTTTAATTTTTCATAAAAAAATAATTTTTTTTAAAAATTTTTATTTTAATATTTTTTAAATATTTTGTTAATTTATTTAAAAAAAAATTTTTTAATTTTTTTATAATTTTTTATTTATTTTTTTTGCTTTTTATTAGTTTTTTATTTTAATTTTTTTAAAAAATTTAAATCTTTTTAAATTTTTTTTCGCAATTTTTTAATTTTTTTTATTTATTTATTTTTAAAAAAAATTATTTATTTTTTTTGTAATTTTTTTTAATTTTTTTCAAAATGTTTTATTTACTTTTTTTGCTTTTTATTATTTTTAATATTACTATTTTTTTTTAAATTTTAATTTTTCTAAAGTTATTATGTTTTTATTTCGAAAAATGGTTTTTAAATTTTTTTAAAAATTTTTTTAAATTTTTATTTCTCTTTCATTTTAATTTTTAAATTTTTTTTTAAACTTTTAAATTTTTTTTTTAATTTTCTTATATTTTTTTTATTTAAAATTTCTTTTTTTTTAAATTTTTTTCATTTTTTAAATTATTTATTTGTTTATTTATTTCTTTTAAAAATTATTTATTATTTTTTTTTAAATTCTGTTTTTATTTTTTTTTTAATTTTCTTTAATTTTTTTTTAAAAATTTTTTTAAAAATGTTTTTTAATCTTTTTAAAATTTTTCTTTACTTTAATGTAACGTCCCACGATTTTTCGCGCGTTTCCTATTCCCAATTCCACTAGTAAACCTCAAAATCACTCCACTAAAGCCTATCAAACTCAACTCCTACCGCATCTCCTCAATCACCGATCACCTTGATGTTGCACCTTAGCGGTCAACAACACAGGATGATCAATACAAACCTCCACCTCGCTGATGTACCTTAGCGGTCCCCATCACGAGATGATCGTTTCAAAACCCTCTTCGCCTATTCGTCTTACAAGGCACGAATCATTCCCTCCAAAAACAAATTCAAACAAGTCCCTCATTACAAATCCCTCTTAAATCGAGACCAAGTCTCAACCCCCTCTTTACGACTCATGAAGTCCAAGCCACTCTAATAACCCCTTTCCCGTAAAACACCCGAAATCCATTCGATGAGTTGAGTATCTCTTTTCGCAGTCATAAAAACCCCAGAAACCTAATTGCGACGTATATTTGGCGTACGTGACATAAATACGTCTATTAATAGACGTACCGTTTGTGAAAACCCCGGAAGTCCTACTGCGTCTTAAACCGAAATGTGTCAAGGTCTTTACCGCGCGTACCCCACAATACTCCTGTGAAAGTACATAAATATGAGGTCCTGACAGGCCGAGTTCTCTTTCTTCGACAGAAATCACTCTTCGGTAGAAGGCTTACTTGAAAAGTATATCTTTAAAGTGTTAATATTAAACTCAGTGTTCGACGATCACCGTAAGCCATTTATATTACTTAATATTATTGTGCATATCACCACCATACCATACTATTCAATTATTTCGTTTATAACTGCTTGTCGCAATCTTACTATTCAATTATTTCGTTTATAACTGCTTATCGCAATCTTACAATTCTATTATTTCATTTATAACTGTTTATCGCAATCTTACTATTCTATTATTTTGTTTATAACTGCTTATCGCAATCTTACTATTCTATTATTTTGTTTATAACTGCTTATCGCAATCTTATCATATTATTATTATTAACGATCATTATTAAACGACTTATATTGTATCTCATGTCCATATATATATATATATATATATATATATTAAATGTTATAACCATATTACAAATATTGTGCCAATGCTAAAAGCCCCCTCGCACGATTATAATAACCGATTAACGAAGTTAATAAATCGCTTTGTTTAAAATCTTGCTTCAAGTTATTTGTGTTCAACCATTAGTTACGAACGTACTAAGATACAAACCAACGAGTCGGCGAAACAGCTGATCGCGGATCGCGAACTCGAGAACAGTGACAGTGTTTACTAACATTCCCTTGCATAGCTGCACGTATAGACGAATTTCTCAAGAAATATTACGAGGAAACTTTTTGTGCCTATGCAACGGTAAATCTGATATTACGTAAACCAAAACAAAGTGCTAACGGGTGTTCCCCAAATACGCTCTAGCCTTTAAACTTCCCTGGTCGACTAGTGTGCTGGATTATAGATTCGCGCCTGGCGTTCCTCCCTGTAAAACGATTAGTGTGCTGGATTATAGATTCGCGCCTGAATTCCTTCAAAATCCTCAGTGTGCTGGATTCAAGATTCGCGCCTGACGTTCCTCTCCTTCAAAACCCTCAGTGTGCTGGATTCAAGATTCGCGCCTGACGTTCCTCTCCTTCCAAACCCTCAGTGTGCTGGATTATAGATTCGCGCCTGAATTCCTTTCAAACCCTCAGTGTGACGCATTCAATATTCGCGCCTAAGTTCCTTCCAAACCCTCAGTGTGACGGATTCAATATTCGCGCCTAAGTTCCTTCCAAACCTTCAGTGTGACGGATTTAATATTCGCGCCTGGTCTTCCCCCAAAAATCTCAGAGTGCTGGATTTTAGATTCGCGCCTGTCTTTCTCCTTTCCTAATGTCATCGTTCCCAAAAGACCTCACCCGGGACGTGACATTAATTTTTTTTAAATTTTAAAATTTTTTAAAAATTTTTTAAAATTATTATTTTTTCATTTAAAAAAATGATTCTTAAATTTTTTTAATTTTTATTTTTCTTTTATTTTAATTTTTTTAATTTTTTAAAATTCTTTTAAATTTTTTTTTAATTTTCTTATAAATTTTTTTTTAATTTTTAAATTTTTTTTAAAATTTTATTTAAAATTGTTTATTTTTTTAAATTTTTCTTTACTTTAATTCTTTTATTTTTTTAAATTTTCTTTACTTTATTTTTTTTTAATTAAAAAAAAATTTATTTTTTTAAAATTATTATTTTTTTATTTCAAAAAATGTTTTTTAAATTTTTTTAAATTTTTATTTTTCTTTTATTTTATTATTTTTTTTATTTTTTCAAAAAAAAAATATTTTTTAATTTTTTAATTTTTTTTTTAATTTGTTTCAAAATTTTTTTTAATTATTTATTTTTTTTTTAAATTTTAAAAAAAATTTAAATATTTTAAATTTTTTAAATTTTTCTTTGCTTTATATTTTTTAATTTTTTATAAAAAATTTTAATTTTTTAAAAATTATTATGTTTTTTTTAAAAAAAAATTGTTTTTAAATTTTTTAAAATTTTTTTTTAAATTTTTATTTCTCTTTCATTTTAATTTTTTATTTTTTTTAATTTTCTTTACTTTAATTTTTTTTTAATTTTAAAATTTTTTTAAATTATTTTTTTTATTTCAAAAAATGTTTTTAAAATTTTGTTTTAATTTTTATTTTTCTTTTATTTTACTTTTTTTTAATTTTTTCAAATTTATTTTTTTTATAATTTTCTTATAAATTTTTATTTAATTTTAAAAAAAAATTTATAAAAAAAATTTTCATTTAATTTTCCTTTAATTCATTTATTATTTTTTATTATTTTTTAAAAAATTTTCTTTATTTTAATTTTAAAATATTTTTAAAATTTTTTTTATTTTTATTTGTTTATATTTTTAAATTTTTTAAACATTTTTTAAAAATTAAAAAAAAATTTTTTTTAATTTTTTTTATATTTTTTTTAAATTTGTATAATTTTTTTTATATTTTTTTTTAAATTTTGTTTTATTTTTTTTAAAATTTGTATACATATTTTTTTATTTAAAATTTTTTTTTATTTATTTTTGTTTAAAATTTTTTAAAATTTAAAATTTTTTTTTATATTTTAAAATTTTTTTTTTTAAATTTTTTTTTTATTTTTTTATTTTTTTTAATTTTTTTATACTTTAATTTTTTTTTTAAAAAAAATTAATTTTTTAATTTTTTTATATTTTAATTTTTTTTTAAAAAAAATTAATTTTTTAATTTTTTTTTAAAATTTTTAAAATAAAATTTTTTTTTAATTTTTACAAATTTTTTAAAATTTTTATTTATTTTTTTTAAATTTTTTAAAAAACTTTAAAAAATGTTTTAAAAATTTTGTTTTAATTTTTAAAATTTGTTTTAATTTTTCTTTAAACTTTTTTAAAATTTTTTATAATTTTTTTTATTTTTTTCATATTTTTTAAAAAAAAATTTTTTAATTATAATTTTTTTTAATTATTTACTTATTTATTTATTTTTAAATTATTTATTTATTTTTTTGCTTTTTATTATTTTTTATCATTTTTATTTTAATATTTAAAAAAATTGTGATTTTAAATTTTTTTTTATTTTAAAAAATTTCGTTTTTTTAATTTTTTTTAAATTTTTTTAAAAGAAAAATTTGAAATTTTTTTATTTTAAAATTTTTTTTAAAAATTATATATTTATTTTTTTTTAAAGTTATTTATTTATTTTTTGCATTTTATTATCTTTATATCATTTCTATTGTAATATTAAATTTTTTTTTGATTTTTAGAAATTTGAAATATTTTTTTTTTATTTTTTTTTAATTTTTTATTCATTTAATTATTTTTTTAAATTATTTTTTTATTTTTTTCCTTTTTATTATTTTTAATATTACTATTCTTTTAAAAAAATATTATAAATATTTTAAAAATTTTCTTTTTTAATTTTTTCTTTTTCTTTAATTTTTATATATATTTTTGGAAAAAAATTTAAATTGTTTTTTTTTATTTTTCTTATAATTGTTTTATAATTTTTTTAAAATTTTCATTTTAATTTTTTTAATTTTTTTATTTATTTTTCTGCTTATTATTATTATTATTTTTTATTTTCATTATTATTATTTTTTTATTAATATTATTTTTTCAATTTTTGAAAAAAAATTTATATATTTCTTTTTAATTTTTCATAAAAAAAATAATTTTTTTAAAATTTTTTATTTTAATATTTTTTAAATATTTTGTTAATTTATTTAAAAATTTTTTTTTTAATTTTTTTATAATTTTTTATTTATTTTTTTTGCTTTTTATTACTTTTTTATTTTAATTTTTTTAAAAAATTTAAATCTTTTTAATTTTTTTTTCGCAATTTGTTAATTTTTTTTATTTATTTATTTTTAAAAAAAATTATTTATTTTTTTTGTAATTTTTTTTATTTATTTTAATTTTTTTCAAAATGTTTTATTCTCTTTTTTTGCTTTTTATTCTTTTTAATATTACTATTTTTTTTTTAAATTTTAATTTTTTTAAAGTTATTATGTTTTTATTTCAAAAAATGGTTTTTAAATTTTTTTAAAAATTTTTTTAAATTTTTATTTCTCTTTCATTTTAATTTTTAAATTTTTTTTAAACTTTAAAATTTTTTTTTAATTTTCTTATATTTTTTTTATTTAAAATTTCTTTTCTTTTTAATTTTTTTCATTTTTTAAATTATTTATTTGTTTATTTATTTCTTTTAAAAATTATTTATTATTTTTTTTTAAATTCTGTTTTTATTTTTTTTTTAATTTTCTTTAATTTTTTTTAAAAATTTTTTTAAAAATGTTTTTTAATCTTTTTAAAATTTTTCTTTACTTTAATGTAACGTCCCACGATTTTTCGCGCGTTTCCTATTCCCAATTCCACTAGTAAACCTCAAAATCACTCCACTAAAGTCTATCAAACTCAACTCCTACCGCATCTCCTCAATCACCGATCACCTTGATGTTGCACCTTAGCGGTCAACAACACAGGATGATCAATACAAACCTCCACCTCGCTGATGTACCTTAGCGGTCCCCATCACGAGATGATCGTTTCAAAACCCTCTTCGCCTATTCGTCTTACAAGGCACGAATCATTCCCTCCAAAAACAAATTCAAACAAGTCCCTCATTACAAATCCCTCTTAAATCGAGACCAAGTCTCAACCCCCTCTTTACGACTCATGAAGTCCAAGCCACTCTATTAACCCCTTTCCCGTAAAACACCCGAAATCCATTCGATGAGTTGAGTATCTCTTTTCGCAGTCATAAAAACCCCAGAAACCTAATTGCGACGTATATTTGGCGTACGTGACATAAATACGTCTATTAATAGACGTACCGTTTGTGAAAACCCCGGAAGTCCTACTGCGTCTTAAACCGAAATGTGTCAAGGTCTTTACCGCGCGTACCCCACAATACTCCTGTGAAAGTACATAAATATGAGGTCCTGACAGGCCGAGTTCTCTTTCTTCGACAGAAATCACTCTTCGGTAGAAGGCTTACTTGAAAAGTATATCTTTAAAGTGTTAATATTAAACTCAGTGTTCGACGATCACCGTAAGCCATTTATATTACTTAATATTATTGTGCATATCACCACCATACCATACTATTCAATTATTTCGTTTATAACTGCTTGTCGCAATCTTACTATTCAATTATTTCGTTTATAACTGATTATCGCAATCTTACAATTCTATTATTTCATTTATAACTGTTTATCGCAATCTTACTATTCTATTATTTTGTTTATAACTGCTTATCGCAATCTTACTATTCTATTATTTTGTTTATAACTGCTTATCGCAATCTTATCATATTATTATTATTAACGATCATTATTAAACGACTTATATTGTATCTCATGTCCATATATATATATATATTAAATGTTATAACCATATTACAAATATTGTGCCAATGCTAAAAGCCCCCTCGCACGATTATAATAACCGATTAACGAAGTTAATAAATCGCTTTGTTTAAAATCTTGCTTCAAGTTATTTGTGTTCAACCATTAGTTACGAACGTACTAAGATACAAACCAACGAGTCGGCGAAACAGCTGATCGCGGATCGCGAACTCGAGAACAGTGACAGTGTTTACTAACATTCCCTTGCATAGCTGCACGTATAGACGAATTTCTCAAGAAATATTACGAGGAAACTTTTTGTGCCTATGCAACGGTAAATCTGATATTACGTAAACCAAAACAAAGTGCTAACGGGTGTTCCCCAAATACGCTCTAGCCTTTAAACTTCCCTGGTCGACTAGTGTGCTGGATTATAGATTCGCGCCTGGCGTTCCTCCCTGTAAAACGATTAGTGTGCTGGATTATAGATTCGCGCCTGAATTCCTTCAAAATCCTCAGTGTGCTGGATTCAAGATTCGCGCCTGACGTTCCTCTCCTTCATAACCCTCAGTGTGCTGGATTCAAGATTCGCGCCTGACGTTCCTCTCCTTCCAAACCCTCAGTGTGCTGGATTATAGATTCGCGCCTGAATTCCTTTCAAACCCTCAGTGTGACGGATTCAATATTCGCGCCTAAGTTCCTTCCAAACCCTCAGTGTGACGGATTTAATATTCGCGCCTGGTTTTCCCCCAAAAATCTCAGAGTGCTGGATTTTAGATTCGCGCCTGTCTTTCTCCTTTCCTAATGTCATCGTTCCCAAAAGACCTCACCCGGGACGTGACATTAATTTTTTTTAAATTTTAAAATTTTTTAAAATTTTTTTAAAATTATTATTTTTTCATTTAAAAAAATGATTCTTAAATTTTTTTAATTTTTATTTTTCTTTTATTTTAATTTTTTTAATTTTTTAAAATTCTTTTAAATTTTTTTTTAATTTTCTTATAAATTTTTTTTTAATTTTTAAATTTTTTTTTAAATTTTATTTAAAATTGTTTATTTTTTTTTAATTTTTCTTTACTTTAATTCTTTTATTTTTTTAAATTTTCTTTACTTTATTTTTTTTTAATTAAAAAAAAAATTATTTTTTTAAAATTATTATTTTTTTATTTCAAAAAATGTTTTTTAAATTTTTTTAAATTTTTATTTTTCTTTTATTTTATTATTTTTTATTTTTTTTATTTTTTCAAAAAAAAAAATATTTTTTAATTTTTTAATTTTTTTTTAATTTGTTTCAAATTTTTTTTAATTATTTATTTTTTTTTAAATGTTAAAAAAAAATTTTTAAATATTTTAAATTTTTTAAATTTTTCTTTGCTTTATATTTTTTAATTTTTTATAAAAAATTTTAATTTTTTAAAAATTATTATGTTTTTTTTAAAAAAAAATTGTTTTTAAATTTTTTAAAATTTTTTTTTAAATTTTTTAAAAATTTTTTTTAAATTTTTTAAAAATTTTTTTAAATTTTTATTTCTCTTTCATTTTAATTTTTTATTTTTTATAATTTTCTTTACTTTAATTTTTTTTAATTTTAAAATTTTTTTAAATTATTTTTTTTATTTCAAAAAATGTTTTTAAAATTTTGTTTTCATTTTTATTTTTCTTTTATTTTACTTTTTTTTTAATTTTTTCAAATTTAATTTTTTTTTAATTTTCTTATAAATTTTTATTTAATTTTTTAAAAAAAATTTATAAAAAAAATTTTCATTTAATTTTCCTTTAATTCATTTATTATTTTTATTATTTTTTAAAAAATTTTCTTTATTTTAATTTTAAAATATTTTAAAAAAAAAATTTTATTTTTATTTGTTTATATTTTTAAATTTTTTAAACATTTTTTAAAAATTAAAAAAAAATATTTTTTAATTTTTTTTATATTTTTTTTAAATTTGTATAATTTTTTTTATATTTTTTTTTAAATTTTGTTTTATTTTTTTTTAAATTTGTATACATATTTTTTTATTTAAAAAATTTTTTTTTATTTATTTTTGTTTAAAATTTTTTAAAATTTAAAATTTTTTTTTTATATTTTTAAATTTTTTTTATATTTTAAAATTTTTTTTATTTTTTTATTTTTTTTAATTTTTTTATATTTTAATTTTTTTTTTAAAAAATTATTTTTTTTTTTAAAAAATAAAATTTTTAAAATAAAATTTTTTTTTAATTTTTACAAATATTTTTAAATTTTTATTTATTTTTTTTAAATTTTTTAAAAAACTTTAAAAAATGTTTTAAAAATTTTGTTTTAATTTTTAAATTTTTTTTTAAAAATTTTGTTTTAATTTTTTAACAAAATTTTAAATATTGTTTCTTTTTAAATTTTTTTTCAATTTGTTTAAATTTTTAAAAGAATTTTTTAAAAATTTTTTTAAAAATTTTAAAAAACTAAAAATTTTTTTTAAAAAGATAAAAAATTAATAAATAATTTAATAAAAAATAAATTTCTTTAAAATTTATAAAAATTTAAAGAAAAGAAAATTTAAAAAAAACATTAAAAATTAAAGTAAAGAAAAATTTAAAAAAAATTTTAAAATTAAAAAAAAAAATTTTAAATTTAAAAAAAAATATATATATATATATAAAAAATTAATACATAATTTATAAAAAAAATTCAATTTTTTTTAAATTTAAAAAAATGTTAGAAAATTAAAACAAAATTTAAAAAAATTATTTTTAAATTTTAAAAATTAAAAAAAAATTTTAAAAATATATATATAAAAATAAAAAACTAATAAATAAAAAAAAAATTTTTAATTTTTTTAAAAAATGTTAAAAAATAAAACAAAATTTAAAAAAAAAATTTTAAAAATTTAAAAAAAAAACAAAAAAAACTTTTTAAAAAAATTATTAAAAAAAGTTAAAAAAAAATTTTTTAAATTATTTATTAGTTTTTTTAAATTTTTAAAATTTTTTTTTTAATTTTGTTTTAATTTTTTAAAATTTTTTAAGATTATTTATTAATTTTTAATTTTTTTATATACTTTTTTAATTTTTTTTTAAAATTATTTATTAATTTTTTTTCTTTATTTATATATTTTATCTTTTTTTATTTTTAAAATTTTTTTCTTATATTTTTTTTAAATTTTTAAAATTTTTTTAAATTTTTTTTTTAAATTTCGTATAATTTTTAATTTTTTTTTAAAAAAATTGTTATTTTTTTAACAAAATTTTTTAAATTTTTTAAAATTTTTTCTTAAATTTTTTTCTATATTTTTTATTTTTTAAAATATTTTTTAAATTTTTTAAAAATATATTTAAAAATTTTGTTTTAATTCTTTTTTATTTTTTTTTAAAATTATTTATTATTTAATTTTTCAAAATCTTTTTTTTAATTTTTTAAAATTTTTAAAATTTTTTTAAAAATTTTTAAAAATTTTTTAAAAAAATTTAAAATTTTTTTTTATTTTTCTTATAATTTTTTTAATTTTTAAAAAAAAAATTCTTAAATTTTTTTCTATATTTTTTAGTTTTTTTAATTTTTTTTAAATTTTTATTTATTAATTTTTTTATATTTTAAATTTTTTTTAATTATTTTTTTAATTTTTTAAAAAATTTTAAAAAATTTTTAAAAAATTTTTTTATAATTTTTTTTATTTTTTTTAATTTATTTATTAATTTTTTTCTTTGTTCATATTTTTTATTTTAGTTTTTTAAAAAAATTTAAAGAATTTAAAAAAAAAAAGAATTTGTATTTAATATTCCTTTAATTCATTTAATAATATTATTATTATTTTTAATTTTTTTTATTTTTATTTGTTTATATTTTTTGTTGAATTTTAAAAAAAAATTTATTTTTTTTTTAAATTTTTTATATTTTTTAAAATTTTTATAAATTCTTGTATATTTTTTTAATTTTTAAAAAAAATTTTTTAGTTTTTAAAATTTATTCTTGTTTTAAATATTTATTAGTTTTTTATATTTTTTAATTTTTTTTTAATTTTTTATCTTTTTTTAATTTTTCAAAGTTTAAAAAAAAAATTTTTTTAATTTGTTTAATTTTTTTTTAAATTATTTATTAATTTTTTTATTTTTTTTATAATTTTTTTTATTTAATTTTTTTAATATTTATTAATTTATTTTAATTTTTTTAAAAAGTTTTTTATGTTTTTTTTAAATTTTAAATTTTTTTTTTAATTTTGTTTTAATTTTTTAACATTTTAAAAAAAAAATTTAAAAAATTTTTGTTTTAAATTATTTATTATGTCACGTCCCGGGTGAGGTCTTTTGGGAACGATGACATTAGGAAAGGAGAAAGACAGGCGCGAATCTAAAATCCAGCACTCTGAGATTTTTGGGGGAAGACCAGGCGCGAATATTAAATCCGTCACACTGAGGGTTTGGAAGGAACTTAGGCGCGAATATTGAATCCGTCACACTGAGGGTTTGGAAGGAACTTAGGCGCGAATATTGAATCCAGCACACTGAGGGTTTGAAAGGAATTCAGGCGCGAATCTATAATCCAGCACACTGAGGGTTTGGAAGGAGAGGAACGTCAGGCACGAATCTTGAATCCAGCACACTGAGGATTTTGAAGGAGAGGAACGTCAGGCGCGAATCTTGAATCCAGCACACTGAGGATTTTGAAGGAATTCAGGCGCGAATCTATAATCCAGCACACTAATCGTTTTACAGGGAGGAACGCCAGGCGCGAATCTATAATCCAGCACACTAGTCGACCAGGGAAGTTTAAAGGCTAGAGCGTATTTGGGGAACACCCGTTAGCACTTTGTTTTGGTTTACGTAATATCAGATTTACCGTTGCATAGGCACAAAAAGTTTCCTCGTAATATTTCTTGAGAAATTCGTCTATACGTGCAGCTATGCAAGGGAATGTTAGTAAACACTGTCACTGTTCTCTAGTTCGCGATCCGCGATCAGCTGTTTCGCCGACTCGTTGGTTTGTATCTTAGTACGTTCGTAACTAATGGTTGAACACAAATAACTTGAAGCAAGATTTTAAACAAAGCGATTTATTAACTTCGTTAATCGGTTATTATAATCGTGCGAGGCGGCTTTTAGCATTGGCACAATATTTGTAATATGGTTATAACATTTAATATATATATATATATATGGACATGAGATACAATATAAGTCGTTTAATATGTATGTGTATGTGTGATTTATTGCTTCCCCTCAGGGTTACATGTCTCCTTTACATTTTCCTTAACCTAATCTTATCCTATCCTTATCCTAAGTCCTTATCCTACTTCCATCGCACTCGCCTCGCTCGCTCTCCCTCTCCGCTCTCCCGCTCGCCGCCCTCCCCCTCTATCCACGCTCTTATACTATTCCCCTTTATCTCTCGCCTTCCGTTTTCTACCCTTAAGACTACGCCTTTTCCTCTCTCTTCTCCTCCCCTTTCCTCCGCCTTCGACCTCCATTTCCTTTCTTTCATTCCATTCCTCCTTTCATTCATTAGTTCCTTTCTCCCTCCCTCCTTCCCTCTTCTATCTCCCCGTTTCCTCCTTCCCACTCCCGTCTCATTTCCTCTATCCTCTTCATCCATTCCTCTCCCTTACCTCCTTCATCCAATATTTCCTTTATCATTTCCCCTATTCCTCTCTCCCCTCCCTCTTCTTCCCTTGCACATCTCTCTAAAACGTGTTCCCACGTCTCTTCTTCCCCCCCGCATACCCTGCATCTCCTCTCCTCTTCCTTCTCCCAGTACCTCCCCCCCCTCATTTCGTTCCCCAGCCTAAATCTTGCTATCCTCCTGTACCTCCCTTCACTCCATCCCGCTGCCAGATATTTCGGAATCCCCTTTGTTACTATCTCCCTGTACCATCTGTTGTATTTGGACTCCCTTATTTTTTCCCTTCTCTCCTCTGCCTGTCTCCTGCTGTCTTCTTTCTCCATTTCTTCGTACCCCCCTCTTTCCCTTTCCCTTTCGTTACCTTCACTCCCTCCTCTCTCCATCCTAAACTCCTTTCTCTCTATTTCCCACCTAGACAACTCTCTCCCCTCCTCCCTCTCCCTCTCCTTCACCTCTTTCAGACATAATCTGGCCAACTCCCCTCCCTCTCCCCTGCTCAGCTTCTCCTCGTATTTCCACGCCCTTCCCCCCGCCCACGTCCTCAGCTTTTCCCTCTTTGTCTCCTCCCTCACCATATATCCTGGCGTCCTCCAGTCTACCCCCAACGACCATCTTATGAATCTTTCCTGTACCCTCTCTACCTCCTCCCTCTCCTTCCACCCCCATACCTCCGCCCCGTACCCCAAAACCGTCCACACCAGCGCATCGAACAGCCACATCCTCCTTCCCCAGTCCTTTCCAAATTTCCTTTTTCCAATTCCCCAGACCTGTCTCATTACGACCCCTGCCTTTTTCACCCTGTCCTGTATGTGCGCCTCATGTCCCCCGTTTTTCTTGAATACATACCCTAAATACTTAAACTCCTTTACTTCCTCAATCTCCCTTCCTTTCCATTTCCATTCCACCTTTCTGTCTCTCCCTCCCCCTTTTCTGAACCTTACCACCTTTGTCTTTGCCACATTAACCTCTAGATTCTTTCCCTCCATGTATCTTTCTAGCCGCCTTATCATACACTCCATCTCTTCCTCTTTTCCCGCCAGTAACACTAGATCATCCGCATATGCGAGGGAGCATATCCTCCTGTCTCCTATTCTCACCCCTCCCCAATTCCCTTTATTTAACTCCTCCTCCACATCCGCTATCAGTATGTTGAATAGTATGGGGCTCAGCGGGCACCCTTGCCTTAGCCCTCTCGACGTCCAGAAACCCTCCCCTATCTCCCCTCCCACCTTTACTCTGCTAATTGTCTCCCTATATATTTCCTTAACCCTCTCCCTCAACCCCTCCCTTACCCCTCTCTTCTCCATTGCCTCCCATAATCTACTCCTGTCCACCGTGTCGAACGCAGCCTTCAGGTCCACGAACAGCGCTACCAGTTTACCCTTGCCCCTTCTGGTTTGCTTCCCTATCATGTGATTTAGCACGTAAATTTGGTCCACTGTTCCTCTCCCTCTCCTGAACCCTGCTTGATTTTCCGGGATCATCCCCTTCCCTTCCACCTCCTGTTCCAATTTCTCTCCCAGTACCGCTGCATACACCTTATACAGGGTCGGCATCAGCGTAACTCCCCTGTAGTCCTGCACCCCAGTCCCCCTTCCCTTCTTCACCAGTGGCGCTATTAACCCCTCCTTCCACCCCTGCGGCCATCCTTCTCCCTCCCATACTCTCCTGCAGATCTCCCATGCTGCCTCTGCCCCCTTCTCTCCGCCCGCTTTCCATGCTTCGTTTGGTATCCCGTCCCCTCCCATCGCCTTTCCCTCCTTCAGTCTCCTCAATACCTTTCTTATTTTCTCTTTGCTTATTCCTTCTTCCTCTCCCTTCCTCCTACTCCCCTCCCCTCCCATCCTTACCCTGTTTTCCACTCCCCCTAGCAGTCCCATGAAATATTCCTTCCACTCCTCACTCTTTATCTTTTCGTCCACCCGCTTCCTTTTTTTCCTTCCCCTGTTCACTATCTCCCATACTTTGTTTTCCGTTTTCGCTTCCGCTACCTCCCTTATCATCCTCTCCCTCTCTTCCCCTTTTTTCCTCTCGCACAGTTCATTGTACTCTCTCCTTTTCCTTTTGTACTCTTCCCTCGATCCCTCCCCCCCTCTCCATCTCCTTAGCCCTCTTCTCACCTGCCTCTTCATTTCCCTGGTTTCTCCGTCCCACCACCCCTCCTTCCGCCTTTCCTCCTTGCCCCCCTTCTCCTCCCCTTTCCTCATCACCTCCTTAATCCTTTCTGTTATCTTACTCACCGCCTCCTGTATCCCTTCCCCTTCTATGCCCACTCCTTCCATCCCACTCCTAAACTCCTCTTTCATCCTTGCCGACCACCGCCCTCCTCCTACCTTTCTTTCCCTCACTTTTCCTCTTCTCTCCCCCACTCCTCCCTCCCTCATCGTCACCACCACCGGGTAGTGATCTGACTCCACTCTGTCCCCTATCTCCATCCTTTCCACCCCCATTCTTGTCCTCTCGTCCCCCAACACATAATCGATCACCGTCGCCCCTCTTCCCCCCGTGTACGTGTATTCCCCCTCTTCGTCCCCCTCTATGTTCCCGTTCAAGATTTCCCACCCCGTCTCATCTATTAGTTTTACTAAACTTCTTCCGTCCCTATTTACCTTCCTATCTTTCGACTTTCTTCCCCCTCCCTCCTCCTCCTCCTCTCCTCCCTCTATCCTGCCGCCTAGCGTTCCTGTCCTCGCATTGAAGTCCCCCCCTATTATTGTCCTCTCTCCCTCCTTCTGCCCCTCCATCCATCCTCTAATCCTTTCCAGCTTCCTCTCTATGCCCTCGTTCACGTATACTGCCACCACCGTCCATTCTTCCTCCCCCGCCTTTATTCTTTCCACCAAAATTCCTTCTTCTTCTCCCTGATCTCGTTCCTGTCCTACTTCCATCTCTTCCCTCACCCCTATCACTATGCCTCCCATCGCTCTCCCCCTCTTATTCCTTCTCTTTGCCCACTGCGTCTTCCACCTGTATCCCGTCGGCAGCCTGTGCTTAATCCTGTCCCATCCCTTCTCTTCTATCCATGTCTCCAAAAGCACTAATACTTCCCATTCCCCTATCCCCTTCCAAAATTCCACCTCCTTGTTTGCCACCCCCGCTACGTTCCAGAACGCTATCTTCCAACTTTTCGTTTCTTCCGTTTGTTCTGTCGCTCCCCTTTTCTCTCCCTCCACCCTTAGTTTTTTGACCCTTCCGCTCCCTGTCTCCCTTCTTTCTTTCCCACCTCTTCCCTGCCCCTTTCTCCTTCTCGCACCTCTTTTGCTCCCCATTCTGCCCTTCCCCTCTCCTTCCCTCTCCAGTCTCTTAGTACCTCTCCCTGCTCATCCCAGAACCACGTTTTCCCCTCTATCTCTATCTTCCCGTACTTTACTCTCACTCTATTCCCTTTTCTTTCCTCCTCTTCTCCTACCACCCTTATCTGCCATTGCATCTTTCTTTCTTTCCAGGTCAGATCGTCCCCTATCCTTTCCTTTCTCCCTTTTAGCTTCCCTTTGTTCCTCATTATTTCCCTCTTCACTTCCATGCTCTCCATTTTTACCTCCAGCATCACTTCCCCCCTCCCTTGCCTTCTTCCTCCAAGCTCCCTCACTCCCTCTATTCTCCCCTGTATCCCTACTACATCCAGCACTTCCTTTGCCCTCCTCATCGCCGTTCCCTCCCTACCTACCCCTTTAATTATAATGTTCTTCCTTCTCTCTTCTCTCTCTTTCATTTCTAGTTTTCTTTCCATCCCCTGTACCCTTGTTTCCCATTCTTCCCGTCCTGCGTCCTTCCCCACCCCTTCCTCTCTCCTTGCTTCTCCGATTCCCTCCTCCTTTTTCCTCCTCATTTCTAAATTCTTTAGCCTCTCCTCCATTTCCTTGATCTTCTCCTCCTCTCTCTCCACCTCCTCTAATCTTTTTTCCACCCTTTCCATTCTATTTCCCAACTCTTTCTTTTCTCTTCTCCACTTCTCCTCCCATTCTTCCATTTTCTCTCTTAAAGACGCCATATCTTCCCTCGCCTCTCTCCCTTGTTCCTTTACTTCCTTCAGATCCTTCCTCATCTCCGCCCTCATTTTCTTTAATAGCCTCTCTATTCCTCCCCCCTCTCTTTCTCCCTCCGGTGATCTTCCTACCTTTCTACTCTTTTGGAACGCTTCTATTCCACTCTCTTCTCCATGACCCTGTTCCTCTTTCTCTCTCTTTCTCTTCCACAACTCCGCAATTTCACCTATGCTTCCTCCACTCATGCTCCTTTCCCTTGCCAGTCTCTCTGCATTCGTTTTCCTACCTCTCCTTTTCGCCTCTTCTTCCTTTTCATCTACCTTCCTCTCTGTTTCTACCCTTTCTTTTCCTCTTTCCTCTCCCTTTTCTCCCTCTTTCCCTTCCATCCTATCTTCCTTACCTTCCGCCTATTTCCCCTTCTCTCACTCCCTACTTTATCTACTGTCTCCGCTATATCCTTATTTCCTTTCTTCACCGCCCGATGTCTCTCTCTTCCTCTCTTTCTCCACTCTCCCGCCTTTTCCACTCCCGCTCAATCCTTCCCTCCTTACCCTAACCTCAAAACTCGCGTGCTTCCACCCTGTTTTTCCTCCTCTCCCTCACTCCCCTTTTCCTCGCCCTATCTCTCCCTTCACTCCCAGCTCCCCCTTCTCCCTCTGTACCCACTTTTCACACCCTACCTGTCCTACTAACACCTTATTCACTCCTATCTCTCACACTGCTCACTCACACGTCACGCTTCTTACAAACCGGAAATGGAAGTCCTATAAGTCGTTTAATAATGATCGTTAATAATAATAATATGATAAGATTGCGATAAGCAGTTATAAACAAAATAATAGAATAGTAAGATTGCGATAAGCAGTTATAAACAAAATAATAGAACAGTAAGATTGCGATAAGCAGTTATAAACAAAATAATAGAATAGTAGGATTGCGATAAGCAGTTATAAATGAAATAATAGAATTGTAAGATTGCGATAAGCAGTTATAAACGAAATAATTGAATAGTATGGTATGGTGGTGACATGCACAATAATATTAAGTAATATAAATGGCTTACGGTGATCGTCGAACACTGAGTTTAATATTAACACTTTAAAGATATACTTTTCAAGTAAGCCTTCTACCGAAGAGGTTTCTGTCGAAGAAAGAGGACTCGGCCTGTCAGGACCTCATATTTATGTACTTTCACAGGCGTATTGTGGGGTACGCGCGGTAAAGACCTTGACACATTTCGGTTTAAGACGCAGTAGGACTTCCGGGGTTTTTACAAACGGTACGTCTATTAATAGACGTATTTATGTCACGTACGCCAAATATACGTCGCAATTAGGTTTCTGGGGTTTTTATGACTGCGAAAAGAGATACTCAACTCATCGAATGGATTTCGGGTGTTATACGGAAAAGGGGTTATTAGAGTGGCTTGGACTTCATGAGTCGTAAAGAGGGGGTTGAGACTTGGTCTCGATTTAAGAGGGATTTGTAATGAGGGACTTGTTTGAATTTGTTTTTGGAGGGAATGATTCGTGCCTTGTAAGACGAATAGGCGAAGAGGGTTTTGAAACGATCATCTCGTGATGGGGACCGCTAAGGTACATCAGCGAGGTGGAGGTTTGTATTGATCATCCTGTGTTGTTGACCGCTAAGGTGCAACATCAAGGTGATCGGTGATTGAGGAGATGGGGTAGGAGTTGAGTTTGATAGACTTTAGTGGAGTGATTTTGAGGTTTACTAGTGGAATTGGGAATAGGAAACGCGCGAAAAATCGTGGGACGTTACAATTAATTTTTTATTTTTTATATATTTTTTAAAATTTTTTTAAAAAATTTTTAAATTTTTTTTTTTAATTTTTAAATTTTTTTTTTAATTTTTCATTACTTTAATTTTTAATTTTTTTTTAAATTTTCTTTTCTTTAAATTTTTATAAATTTAAAAATTTTTTTTTTAATTATTTATTAATTTTTTAATTTTTTTAAAAAAAATTTTAAAATTTTTTTATTTTTTTTAAAATTTATTTATTAATTTTTTTCTTTTTTTTATATTTTTTATTTTATTTTTTTTTTAATTTTTTAAAGAATTTTTATAAAAAAATTCGTATTTAATTTTCCTTTAATTCATTTATTATTATTATTATTTTTAAAAAATTTTCTTTATTTTAATTTTTAAAATTTTTTAAAAATTTTTTATTTTTTTTATAATTTTTTTTTATTTAATTCTTTTTAATATTTATTAATTTTTTTAAATTTTTTTAAAAAGTTTTTTTGTTTTTTTTTAAATCTTTTAA
>NW_027484982.1:0-79791 GCF_050908995.1 Andrena cerasifolii
CTTGCAACTTTAAGGCGATGCCTATGAATCTCAAATTTAGTATACCTCTTTCCACTTCATGTTCTCCTGATATATTGGCCAAAATTTGTGCAAAAATTTTAATATTGCGCAAAATTGGGCTTTGTAACAGGAGAACATGCCGTCGAAAGAGATGGCACAAAGTAACGTCTCCGGAGAGCAAATCAAAGAGCGAGAAGTGGCGCAGACGTTTCCAGACTGTGAGTGTTTAACGAAGAGACGTAGAATTTTCGAACGCCTCTTGAAAGTCCTGTGCCTCTTATTGGCACCTTTAAGCATATGCCTTTGATGCTGAAATTTAGTATACCTCTTTCCACTTCATGTTCCCCTGATATATTGGCCAAAATCTGGCGAAAATTTTCAGAATGCACAAAATTGGGCTTTGTAACAGGAGAACATTCTGTCGAAAGAGATGGTACAAAGCAACGTCTCCGGAGAGCAAATCAAAGAGCGAGAAGTGGCGCAGACGTTTCGAGACTGTGACTGTTTAACGAAGAGACGCAGAATTTTCGAACGCCGCTTGAAAGGCCTGCACCTCTTATTTGCAACTTTAAGGCGATGCCTATGAATCTCAAATTTAGTATACCTCTTTCCACTTCATGTTCTCCTGATATATTGGCCAAAATTTGGCAAAAATTTTCATAAAGCACAAAATTGGGCTTTGTAACAGGAGAACATGCCGTCGAAATAGATGGCACAAAGTAACGTCTCCGGAGAGCAAATCAAAGAGCGAGAAGTGACGCAGACGTTTCGAGACTGTGACTGTTTAACGAAGAGACGCAGAATTTTCGGACGCCGCTTGAAAGGCCTGCACCTCTTACATGCAACTTTAAGGCGATGCCTATGAATCTCAAATTTAGTATACCTCTTTCCACTTCATGTTCTCCTGATATATTGGCCAAAATTTGTGCAAAAAATTTCATATTGCACAAAATTGGGCTTTGTAATAGGAGAACATGCCGTCGAAAGAGATGGCACGAAGTAACGGCTCCGGAGAGCAAATCAAAGGTCAAGAAGTGGCGCAGATGTTTCCAGAATGTGACTGTTTAACGAAGAGACGCAGAATTTTCGAACGCATCTTGAAAGTCCTGTGCCTCTTATTGGCAACTTTAAGGCGATGCCTTTGAAGCTGAAATTTAGTATACCTCTTTCCACTTCATGTTCTCCTGATATATTGGCCAAAATCTGGCGAAAATTATCAGAATGCACAAAATTGGGCTTTGTAACAGGAGAACATTCTGTCGAAAGAGATGGCACAAAGTAACGTCTCCGGAGACCAAATCAAAGAGCGAGAAGTGGCGCAGACGTTTCGAGACTGTGACTGTTTAACGAAGAGACGCAGAATTTTCGAACGCCGCTTGAAAGGCCTGCACCTATTACTTGCAACTTTAAGGCGATGCCTATGAATCTCAAATTTAGTATACCTCTTTCCACTTCATGTTCTCCTGATATATTGGCCAAAATTTGTGCAAAAATTTTAATATTGCGCAAAATTGTGCTTTGTAACAGGAGAACATGCCGTCGAAAGAGATGGCACAAAGTAACGGCTCCGGAGACCAAATCAAAGAGCAAGAAGTGGCGCAGATGTTTCCAGACTGTGACTGTTTAACGAAGAGACGCAGAATTTTCGAAAGCATCTTGAAAGGCCTCCGCCTCTAATTTGCAACTTTAAGCATATGCCTTTGAAGCTGAAATTTAGTATACCTCTTTCCACTTCATGTTCCCCTGATATATTGACCAAAATCTGGCGAAAATTTTCAGAATGCACAAAATAGGGATTGTAACAGGAGAACATTCTGTCGAAAGAGATGGTACAAAGCAGCGTCTCTGGAGAGCAAATCAAAGAGCGAGAAGTGGCGCAGACGTTTCGAGACTGTGACTGTTTAACGAAGAGACGCAGAATTTTCGAACGCCGCTTGAAAGGCCTGCACCTCTTATTTGCAACTTTAAGGCGATGCCTATGAATCTCAAATTTAGTATACCTCTTTCCACTTCATTTTCTCCTGATATATTGGCCAAAATTTGGCAAAAATTTTCATAATGCACAAAATTGGGCTTTGTAACAGGAGAACATGCCGTCGAAAGAGATGGCACAAAGTAACGGCTCCGGAGAGCAAATCAAATAGTAAGAAGTGGCGCAGATGTTTCCAGACTGTGACTGTTTAATGAAGAGACGCAGAATTTTCGAACGCATCTTGAAAGGCCTCCGCCTCCAATTTGCAACTTTAAGTCGATGCCTATGAATCTCAAATTTAGTATACCTCTTTCCACTTCATTTTCTCCTGATATATTGGCCAAAATCTGGCGAAAATTTTCAGAATGCACAAAATTGGGATTGTAACAGGAGAAGATGCCGTCGAAAGAGATGGTACAAAGTAACGTCTCCGGAGACCAAATCAAAGAGCAAGAAGTGGCGCAGACGTTTCGAGACTGTGACTGTTTAACGAAGAGACGCAGAATTTTCGAAAGCATCTTGAAAGGCCTCCGCCTCTAATTTGCAACTTTAAGCATATGCCTTTGATGCTGAAATTTAGTATACCTCTTTCCACTTCATGTTCCCCTGATATATTGGCCAAAATCTGGCGAAAATTTTCAGAATGCACAAAATTGGGCTTTGTAACAGGAGAACATTCTGTCGAAAGAGATGGTACAAAGCAACGTCTCCGGAGAGCAAATCAAAGAGCGAGAAGTGGCGCAGACGTTTCGAGACTGTGACTGTTTAACGAAGAGACGCAGAATTTTCGAACGCCGCTTGAAAGGCCTGCACCTCTTATTTGCAACTTTAAGGCGATGCCTATGAATCTCAAATTTAGTATACCTCTTTCCACTTCATGTTCTCCTGATATATTGGCCAAAATTTGGCAAAAATTTTCATAAAGCACAAAATTGGGCTTTGTAACAGGAGAACATGCCGTCGAAATAGATGGCACAAAGTAACGTCTCCGGAGAGCAAATCAAAGAGCGAGAAGTGACGCAGACGTTTCGAGACTGTGACTGTTTAACGAAGAGACGCAGAATTTTCGGACGCCGCTTGAAAGGCCTGCACCTCTTACATGCAACTTTAAGGCGATGCCTATGAATCTCAAATTTAGTATACCTCTTTCCACTTCATGTTCTCCTGATATATTGGCCAAAATTTGTGCAAAAAATTTCATATTGCACAAAATTGGGCTTTGTAATAGGAGAACATGCCGTCGAAAGAGATGGCACGAAGTAACGGCTCCGGAGAGCAAATCAAAGGTCAAGAAGTGGCGCAGATGTTTCCAGAATGTGACTGTTTAACGAAGAGACGCAGAATTTTCGAACGCATCTTGAAAGTCCTGTGCCTCTTATTGGCAACTTTAAGGCGATGCCTTTGAAGCTGAAATTTAGTATACCTCTTTCCACTTCATGTTCTCCTGATATATTGGCCAAAATCTGGCGAAAATTATCAGAATGCACAAAATTGGGCTTTGTAACAGGAGAACATTCTGTCGAAAGAGATGGCACAAAGTAACGTCTCCGGAGACCAAATCAAAGAGCGAGAAGTGGCGCAGACGTTTCGAGACTGTGACTGTTTAACGAAGAGACGCAGAATTTTCGAACGCCGCTTGAAAGGCCTGCACCTATTACTTGCAACTTTAAGGCGATGCCTATGAATCTCAAATTTAGTATACCTCTTTCCACTTCATGTTCTCCTGATATATTGGCCAAAATTTGTGCAAAAATTTTAATATTGCGCAAAATTGTGCTTTGTAACAGGAGAACATGCCGTCGAAAGAGATGGCACAAAGTAACGGCTCCGGAGACCAAATCAAAGAGCAAGAAGTGGCGCAGATGTTTCCAGACTGTGACTGTTTAACGAAGAGACGCAGAATTTTCGAAAGCATCTTGAAAGGCCTCCGCCTCTAATTTGCAACTTTAAGCATATGCCTTTGAAGCTGAAATTTAGTATACCTCTTTCCACTTCATGTTCCCCTGATATATTGACCAAAATCTGGCGAAAATTTTCAGAATGCACAAAATAGGGATTGTAACAGGAGAACATTCTGTCGAAAGAGATGGTACAAAGCAGCGTCTCCGGAGAGCAAATCAAAGAGCGAGAAGTGGCGCAGACGTTTCGAGACTGTGACTGTTTAACGAAGAGACGCAGAATTTTCGAACGCCGCTTGAAAGGCCTGCACCTCTTATTTGCAACTTTAAGGCGATGCCTATGAATCTCAAATTTAGTATACCTCTTTCCACTTCATTTTCTCCTGATATATTGGCCAAAATTTGGCAAAAATTTTCATAATGCACAAAATTGGGCTTTGTAACAGGAGAACATGCCGTCGAAAGAGATGGCACAAAGTAACGGCTCCGGAGAGCAAATCAAATAGTAAGAAGTGGCGCAGATGTTTCCAGACTGTGACTGTTTAATGAAGAGACGCAGAATTTTCGAACGCATCTTGAAAGGCCTCCGCCTCCAATTTGCAACTTTAAGTCGATGCCTATGAATCTCAAATTTAGTATACCTCTTTCCACTTCATTTTCTCCTGATATATTGGCCAAAATCTGGCGAAAATTTTCAGAATGCACAAAATTGGGATTGTAACAGGAGAAGATGCCGTCGAAAGAGATGGTACAAAGTAACGTCTCCGGAGAGCAAATCAAAGAGCGAGAAGTGACGCAGACGTTTCGAGACTGTGACTGTTTAACGAAGAGACGCAGAATTTTCGGACGCCGCTTGAAAGGCCTGCACCTCTTACATGCAACTTTAAGGCGATGCCTATGAATCTCAAATTTAGTATACCTCTTTCCACTTCATGTTCTCCTGATATATTGGCCAAAATTTGTGCAAAAAATTTCATATTGCACAAAATTGGGCTTTGTAATAGGAGAACATGCCGTCGAAAGAGATGGCACGAAGTAACGGCTCCGGAGAGCAAATCAAAGGTCAAGAAGTGGCGCAGATGTTTCCAGAATGTGACTGTTTAACGAAGAGACGCAGAATTTTCGAACGCATCTTGAAAGTCCTGTGCCTCTTATTGGCAACTTTAAGGCGATGCCTTTGAAGCTGAAATTTAGTATACCTCTTTCCACTTCATGTTCTCCTGATATATTGGCCAAAATCTGGCGAAAATTATCAGAATGCACAAAATTGGGCTTTGTAACAGGAGAACATTCTGTCGAAAGAGATGGCACAAAGTAACGTCTCCGGAGACCAAATCAAAGAGCGAGAAGTGGCGCAGACGTTTCGAGACTGTGACTGTTTAACGAAGAGACGCAGAATTTTCGAACGCCGCTTGAAAGGCCTGCACCTATTACTTGCAACTTTAAGGCGATGCCTATGAATCTCAAATTTAGTATACCTCTTTCCACTTCATGTTCTCCTGATATATTGGCCAAAATTTGTGCAAAAATTTTAATATTGCGCAAAATTGTGCTTTGTAACAGGAGAACATGCCGTCGAAAGAGATGGCACAAAGTAACGGCTCCGGAGACCAAATCAAAGAGCAAGAAGTGGCGCAGATGTTTCCAGACTGTGACTGTTTAACGAAGAGACGCAGAATTTTCGAAAGCATCTTGAAAGGCCTCCGCCTCTAATTTGCAACTTTAAGCATATGCCTTTGAAGCTGAAATTTAGTATACCTCTTTCCACTTCATGTTCCCCTGATATATTGACCAAAATCTGGCGAAAATTTTCAGAATGCACAAAATAGGGATTGTAACAGGAGAACATTCTGTCGAAAGAGATGGTACAAAGCAGCGTCTCCGGAGAGCAAATCAAAGAGCGAGAAGTGGCGCAGACGTTTCGAGACTGTGACTGTTTAACGAAGAGACGCAGAATTTTCGAACGCCGCTTGAAAGGCCTGCACCTCTTATTTGCAACTTTAAGGCGATGCCTATGAATCTCAAATTTAGTATACCTCTTTCCACTTCATTTTCTCCTGATATATTGGCCAAAATTTGGCAAAAATTTTCATAATGCACAAAATTGGGCTTTGTAACAGGAGAACATGCCGTCGAAAGAGATGGCACAAAGTAACGGCTCCGGAGAGCAAATCAAATAGTAAGAAGTGGCGCAGATGTTTCCAGACTGTGACTGTTTAATGAAGAGACGCAGAATTTTCGAACGCATCTTGAAAGGCCTCCGCCTCCAATTTGCAACTTTAAGTCGATGCCTATGAATCTCAAATTTAGTATACCTCTTTCCACTTCATTTTCTCCTGATATATTGGCCAAAATCTGGCGAAAATTTTCAGAATGCACAAAATTGGGATTGTAACAGGAGAAGATGCCGTCGAAAGAGATGGTACAAAGTAACGTCTCCGGAGAGCAAATCAAAGAGCGAGAAGTGGCGCAGACGTTTCGAGACTGTGACTGTTTAACGAAGAGACGCAGAATTTTCGAATGCATCTTGAAAGGCCTCCGCCTCTAATTTGCAACTTTAAGGATATGCCTTTGAAGCTGAAATTTAGTATACCTCTTTCCGCATCATGTTCCCCTGATATATTGGCCAAAATCTGGCGAAAAATTTCAGAATGCACAAAATTGGGCTTTGTATCAGGAGAAAATTCTGTCGAAAGAGATGGCACAAAGTAACGGCTCCGGAGAGCAAATCAAAGAGCAAGAAGTGGCGCAGATGTTTCCAGACTGTGACTGTTTAATGAAGAGACGCAGAATTTTCGAACGCATCTTGAAAGGCCTCCGCCTCCAATTTGCAACTTTAAGGATATGCCTTTGAATCTGAAATTTAGTATACCTCTTTCCACTTCATGTTCTCCTGATATATTGGCCAAAATTTGGCAAAAATTTTCATAATGCACAAAATTGGGCTTTGTAACAGGAGAACATGCCGTCGAAAGAGATGGCACAAAGTAACGGCTCCGGTGAGCAAATCAAAGAGCAAGAAGTGGCGCAGACGTTTCGAGACTGTGACTGTTTAACGAAGAGACGCAGAATTTTCGAACGCCGCTTGAAAGGCCTGCACCTCTTATTTGCAACTTTAAGGAGATGCCTATGAATCTCAAATTTAGTATACCTCTTTCCACTTCATGTTCTCCTGATATATTGGCCAAAATTTGGCAAAAATTTTCATAAAGCACAAAATTGGGCTTTGTAACAGGAGAACATGCCGTCGAAAGAGATGGCACAAAGTAACGGCTCCGGAGAGCAAATCAAAGAGCAAGAAGTGGCGCAGACGTTTCGAGGCAGTGACTGTTTAACGAAGAGACGCAGAATTTTCGAACGCCTCTTGAAAGGCCTCCGCCTCTAATTTGCAACTTTAAGGCGATGCCTTTGAAGCTGAAATTTAGTATACCTGTTTCCACTTCATGTTGCCCTGATATATTGGCCAAAATTTGGCAAAAATTTTCATAATGCACAAAATTGGGCTTTGTAACAGGAGAACATACCGTCGAAAGAGATGGCACAAAGTAACGTCTCCGGAGAGCAAACCAAAGAGCGAGAAGTGACGCAGACGTTTCGAGACTGTGACTGTTTAACGAAGAGACGCAGAATTTTCGGACGCCGCTTGAAAGGCCTGCACCTCTTACTTGCAACTTTAAGGCGATGCCTATGAATCTCAAATTTAGTATACCTCTTTCCACTTCATGTTCTCCTGATATATTGGCCAAAATTTGTGCAAAAATTTTCATATTGCACAAAATTGGGCTTTGTAACAGGAGAACATGCCGTCGAAAGAGATGGCACAAAGTAACGGCTCCGGAGAGCAAATCAAAGGTCAAGAAGTGGCGCAGATGTTTCCAGAATGTGACTGTTTAACGAAGAGACGCAGAATTTTCGAACGCATCTTGAAAGTCCTGTGCCTCTTATTGGCAACTTTAAGGCGATGCCTTTGAAGCTGAAATTTAGTATACCTCTTTCCACTTCATGTTCTCCTGATATATTGGCCAAAATCTGGCGAAAATTATCAGAATGCACAAAATTGGGCTTTGTAACAGGAGAATATTCTGTCAAAAGAGATGGCACAAAGTAACGTCTCCGGAGACCAAATCAAAGAGCGAAAAGTGGCGCAGACGTTTCGAGACTGTGACTGTTTAACGAAGAGACGCAGAATTTTCGAACGCCGCTTGAAAGGCCTGCACCTATTACTTGCAACTTTAAGGCGATGCCTATGAATCTCAAATTTAGTATACCTCTTTCCACTTCATGTTCTCCTGATATATTGGCCAAAATTTGGGCAAAAATTTTCATATTGCGCAAAATTGGGCTTTGTAACAGGAGAACATGCCGTCGAAAGAGATGGCACAAAGTAACGGCTCCGGAGAGCAAATCAAAGAGCAAGAAGTGGCGCAGATGTTTCCAGACTGTGACTGTTTAACGAAGAGACGCAGAATTTTCGAAAGCATCTTGAAAGGCCTCCGCCTCTAATTTGCAACTTTAAGCATATGCCTTTGAAGCTGAAATTTAGTATACCTCTTTCCACTTCATGTTCCCCTGATATATTGGCCAAAATCTGGCGAAAATTTTCAGAATGCACAAAATTGGGATTGTAACAGGAGAACATTCTGTCGAAAGAGATGGTACAAAGCAACTTGTCCGGAGAGCAAATCAAAGAGCGAGAAGTGGCGCAGACGTTTCGAGACTGTGACTGTTTAACGAAGAGACGCAGAATTTTCGAACGCCGCTTGAAAGGCCTGCACCTCTTATTTGCAACTTTAAGGCGATGCCTATGAATCTCAAATTTAGTATACCTCTTTCCACTTCATTTTCTCCTGATATATTGGCCAAAATTTGGCAAAAATTTTCATAATGCACAAAATTGGGCTTTGTAACAGGAGAACATGCCGTCGAAAGAGATGGCACAAAGTAACGGCTCCGGAGAGCAAATCAAATAGTAAGAAGTGGCGCAGATGTTTCCAGACTGTGACTGTTTAATGAAGAGACGCAGAATTTTCGAACGCATCTTGAAAGGCCTCCGCCTCCAATTTGCAACTTTAAGTCGATGCCTATGAATCTCAAATTTAGTATACCTCTTTCCACTTCATTTTCTCCTGATATATTGGCCAAAATCTGGCGAAAATTTTCAGAATGCACAAAATTGGGATTGTAACAGGAGAAGATGCCGTCGAAAGAGATGGTACAAAGTAACGTCTCCGGAGAGCAAATCAAAGAGCGAGAAGTGGCGCAGACGTTTCGAGACTGTGACTGTTTAACGAAGAGACGCAGAATTTTCGAATGCATCTTGAAAGGCCTCCGCCTCTAATTTGCAACTTTAAGGATATGCCTTTGAAGCTGAAATTTAGTATACCTCTTTCCGCATCATGTTCCCCTGATATATTGGCCAAAATCTGGCGAAAAATTTCAGAATGCACAAAATTGGGCTTTGTATCAGGAGAAAATTCTGTCGAAAGAGATGGCACAAAGTAACGGCTCCGGAGAGCAAATCAAAGAGCAAGAAGTGGCGCAGATGTTTCCAGACTGTGACTGTTTAATGAAGAGACGCAGAATTTTCGAACGCATCTTGAAAGGCCTCCGCCTCCAATTTGCAACTTTAAGGATATGCCTTTGAATCTGAAATTTAGTATACCTCTTTCCACTTCATGTTCTCCTGATATATTGGCCAAAATTTGGCAAAAATTTTCATAATGCACAAAATTGGGCTTTGTAACAGGAGAACATGCCGTCGAAAGAGATGGCACAAAGTAACGGCTCCGGTGAGCAAATCAAAGAGCAAGAAGTGGCGCAGACGTTTCGAGACTGTGACTGTTTAACGAAGAGACGCAGAATTTTCGAACGCCGCTTGAAAGGCCTGCACCTCTTATTTGCAACTTTAAGGAGATGCCTATGAATCTCAAATTTAGTATACCTCTTTCCACTTCATGTTCTCCTGATATATTGGCCAAAATTTGGCAAAAATTTTCATAAAGCACAAAATTGGGCTTTGTAACAGGAGAACATGCCGTCGAAAGAGATGGCACAAAGTAACGGCTCCGGAGAGCAAATCAAAGAGCAAGAAGTGGCGCAGACGTTTCGAGGCAGTGACTGTTTAACGAAGAGACGCAGAATTTTCGAACGCCTCTTGAAAGGCCTCCGCCTCTAATTTGCAACTTTAAGGCGATGCCTTTGAAGCTGAAATTTAGTATACCTGTTTCCACTTCATGTTGCCCTGATATATTGGCCAAAATTTGGCAAAAATTTTCATAATGCACAAAATTGGGCTTTGTAACAGGAGAACATACCGTCGAAAGAGATGGCACAAAGTAACGTCTCCGGAGAGCAAACCAAAGAGCGAGAAGTGACGCAGACGTTTCGAGACTGTGACTGTTTAACGAAGAGACGCAGAATTTTCGGACGCCGCTTGAAAGGCCTGCACCTCTTACTTGCAACTTTAAGGCGATGCCTATGAATCTCAAATTTAGTATACCTCTTTCCACTTCATGTTCTCCTGATATATTGGCCAAAATTTGTGCAAAAATTTTCATATTGCACAAAATTGGGCTTTGTAACAGGAGAACATGCCGTCGAAAGAGATGGCACAAAGTAACGGCTCCGGAGAGCAAATCAAAGGTCAAGAAGTGGCGCAGATGTTTCCAGAATGTGACTGTTTAACGAAGAGACGCAGAATTTTCGAACGCATCTTGAAAGTCCTGTGCCTCTTATTGGCAACTTTAAGGCGATGCCTTTGAAGCTGAAATTTAGTATACCTCTTTCCACTTCATGTTCTCCTGATATATTGGCCAAAATCTGGCGAAAATTATCAGAATGCACAAAATTGGGCTTTGTAACAGGAGAATATTCTGTCAAAAGAGATGGCACAAAGTAACGTCTCCGGAGACCAAATCAAAGAGCGAAAAGTGGCGCAGACGTTTCGAGACTGTGACTGTTTAACGAAGAGACGCAGAATTTTCGAACGCCGCTTGAAAGGCCTGCACCTATTACTTGCAACTTTAAGGCGATGCCTATGAATCTCAAATTTAGTATACCTCTTTCCACTTCATGTTCTCCTGATATATTGGCCAAAATTTGGGCAAAAATTTTCATATTGCGCAAAATTGGGCTTTGTAACAGGAGAACATGCCGTCGAAAGAGATGGCACAAAGTAACGGCTCCGGAGAGCAAATCAAAGAGCAAGAAGTGGCGCAGATGTTTCCAGACTGTGACTGTTTAACGAAGAGACGCAGAATTTTCGAAAGCATCTTGAAAGGCCTCCGCCTCTAATTTGCAACTTTAAGCATATGCCTTTGAAGCTGAAATTTAGTATACCTCTTTCCACTTCATGTTCCCCTGATATATTGGCCAAAATCTGGCGAAAATTTTCAGAATGCACAAAATTGGGATTGTAACAGGAGAACATTCTGTCGAAAGAGATGGTACAAAGCAACTTGTCCGGAGAGCAAATCAAAGAGCGAGAAGTGGCGCAGACGTTTCGAGACTGTGACTGTTTAACGAAGAGACGCAGAATTTTCGAACGCCGCTTGAAAGGCCTGCACCTCTTATTTGCAACTTTAAGGCGATGCCTATGAATCTCAAATTTAGTATACCTCTGTCCACTTCATTTTCTCCTGATATATTGGCCAAAATTTGGCAAAAATTTTCATAATGCACAAAATTGGGCTTTGTAACAGGAGAACATGCCGTCGAAAGAGATGGCACAAAGTAACGGCTCCGGAGAGCAAATCAAAGAGCAAGAAGTGGCGCAGATGTTTCCAGACTGTGACTGTTTAACGAAGAGACGCAGAATTTTCGAATGCATCTTGAAAGGCCTCCGCCTCTAATTTGCAACTTTAAGGATATGCCTTTGAAGCTGAAATTTAGTATACCTCTTTCCGCATCATGTTCCCCTGATATATTGGCCAAAATCTGGCGAAAAATTTCAGAATGCACAAAATTGGGATTGTAACAGGAGAACATTCTGTCGAAAGAGATGGTACAAAGTAACGTCTCCGGAGAGCAAATCAAAGAGCGAGAAGTGGCGCAGACGTTTCGAGACTGTGACTGTTTAACGAAGAGACGCAGAATTTTCGAATGCCGCTTGAAAGGCCTGCACCTCTTATTTGCAACTTTAAGGCGATGCCTATGAATCTCAAATTTAGTATACCTCTTTCCACTTCATGTTCCCCTGATATATTGGCCAAAATCTGGCGTAAAATTTTCAGAATGCACAAAATTGGGCTTTGTAACAGGAGAAAATTCTGTCGAAAGAGATGGCACAAAGTAACGGCTCCGGAGAGCAAATCAAAGAGCAAGAAGTGGCGCAGATGTTTCCAGACTGTGACTGTTTAATGAAGAGACGCAGAATTTTCGAACGCATCTTGAAAGGCCTCCGCCTCCAATTTGCAACTTTAAGGATATGCCTTTGAAGCTGAAATTTAGTATACCTCTTTCCACTTCATGTTCTCCTGATATATTGGCCAAAATTTGGCAAAAATTTTCATAATGCACAAAATTGGGCTTTGTAACAGGAGAACATGCCGTCGAAAGAGATGGCACAAAGTAACGGCTCCGGTGAGCAAATCAAAGAGCAAGAAGTGGCGCAGACGTTTCGAGACTGTGACTGTTTAACGAAGAGACGCAGAATTTTCGAACGCCGCTTGAAAGGCCTGCACCTCTTATTTGCAACTTTAAGGCGATGCCTATGAATCTCAAATTTAGTATACCTCTTTCCACTTCATGTTCTCCTGATATATTGGCCAAAATTTGGCAAAAATTTTCATAAAGCACAAAATTGGGCTTTGTAACAGGAGAACATGCCGTCGAAAGAGATGGCACAAAGTAACGGCTCCGGAGAGCAAATCAAAGAGCAAGAAGTGGCGCAGATGTTTCGAGGCAGTGACTGTTTAACGAAGAGACGCAGAATTTTCGAACGCCTCTTGAAAGGCCTCCGCCTCTAATTTGCAACTTTAAGGCGATGCCTATGAATCTCAAATTTAGTGTACCTCTTTCCACTTCATGTTCTCCTGATATATTGGCCAAAATTTGGCAAAAATTTTCATAAAGCACAAAATTGGGCTTTGTAACAGGAGAACATGCCGTCGAAAGAGATGGCACAAAGTAACGGCTCCGGAGAGCAAATCAAAGAGCAAGAAGTGGCGCAGACGTTTCGAGGCAGTGACTGTTTAACGAAGAGACGCAGAATTTTCGAACGCATCTTGAAAGGCCTCCGCCTCTAATTTGCAACTTTAAGGCGATGCCTTTGAAGCTGAAATTTAGTATACCTCTTTCCACTTCATGTTGCCCTGATATATTGGCCAAAATTTGGCAAAAATTTTCATAATGCACAAAATTGGGCTTTGTAACAGGAGAACATACCGTCGAAAGAGATGGCACAAAGTAACGTCTCCGGAGAGCAAACCAAAGAGCGAGAAGTGACGCAGACGTTTCGAGACTGTGACTGTTTAACGAAGAGACGCAGAATTTTCGGACGCCGCTTGAAAGGCCGGCACCTCTTACTTGCAACTTTAAGGCGATGCCTATGAATCTCAAATTTAGTATACCTCTTTCCACTTCATGTTCTCCTGATATATTGGCCAAAATTTGTGCAAAAATTTTCATATTGCACAAAATTGGGCTTTGTAACAGGAGAACATGCCGTCGAAAGAGATGGCACAAAGTAACGGCTCCGGAGAGCAAATCAAAGGTCAAGAAGTGGCGCAGATGTTTCCAGAATGTGACTGTTTAACGAAGAGACGCAGAATTTTCGAACGCATCTTGAAAGTCCTGTGCCTCTTATTGGCTACTTTAAGGCGATGCCTTTGAAGCTGAAATTTAGTATACCTCTTTCCACTTCATGTTCTCCTGATATATTGGCCAAAATCTGGCGAAAATTATCAGAATGCACAAAATTGGGCTTTGTAACAGGAGAATATTCTGTCAAAAGAGATGGCACAAAGCAACTTGTCCGGAGAGCAAATCAAAGAGCGAGAAGTGGCGCAGACGTTTCGAGACTGTGACTGTTTAACGAAGAGACGCAGAATTTTCGAACGCCGCTTGAAAGGCCTGCACCTCTTATTTGCAACTTTAAGGCGATGCCTATGAATCTCAAATTTAGTATACCTCTTTCCACTTCATTTTCTCCTGATATATTGGCCAAAATTTGGCAAAAATTTTCATAATGCACAAAATTGGGCTTTGTAACAGGAGAACATGCCGTCGAAAGAGATGGCACAAAGTAACGGCTCCGGAGAGCAAATCAAAGAGCAAGAAGTGGCGCAGATGTTTCCAGACTGTGACTGTTTAATGAAGAGACGCAGAATTTTCGAACGCATCTTGAAAGGCCTCCGCCTCCAATTTGCAACTTTAAGGATATGCCTTTGAAGCTGAAATTTAGTATACCTCTTTCCACTTCATGTTCTCCTGATATATTGGCCAAAATTTGGCAAAAATTTTCATAATGCACAAAATTGGGCTTTGTAACAGGAGAACATGCCGTCGAAAGAGATGGCACAAAGTAACGGCTCCGGTGAGCAAATCAAAGAGCAAGAAGTGGCGCAGACGTTTCGAGACTGTGACTGTTTAACGAAGAGACGCAGAATTTTCGAACGCCGCTTGAAAGGCCTGCACCTCTTATTTGCAACTTTAAGGCGATGCCTATGAATCTCAAATTTAGTATACCTCTTTCCACTTCATGTTCTCCTGATATATTGGCCAAAATTTGGCAAAAATTTTCATAAAGCACAAAATTGGGCTTTGTAACAGGAGAACATGCCGTCGAAAGAGATGGCACAAAGTAACGGCTCCGGAGAGCAAATCAAAGAGCAAGAAGTGGCGCAGATGTTTCGAGGCAGTGACTGTTTAACGAAGAGACGCAGAATTTTCGAACGCCTCTTGAAAGGCCTCCGCCTCTAATTTGCAACTTTAAGGCGATGCCTATGAATCTCAAATTTAGTGTACCTCTTTCCACTTCATGTTCTCCTGATATATTGGCCAAAATTTGGCAAAAATTTTCATAAAGCACAAAATTGGGCTTTGTAACAGGAGAACATGCCGTCGAAAGAGATGGCACAAAGTAACGGCTCCGGAGAGCAAATCAAAGAGCAAGAAGTGGCGCAGACGTTTCGAGGCAGTGACTGTTTAACGAAGAGACGCAGAATTTTCGAACGCCTCTTGAAAGGCCTCCGCCTCTAATTTGCAACTTTAAGGCGATGCCTTTGAAGCTGAAATTTAGTATACCTCTTTCCACTTCATGTTGCCCTGATATATTGGCCAAAATTTGGCAAAAATTTTCATAATGCACAAAATTGGGCTTTGTAACAGGAGAACATGCCGTCGAAAGAGATGGCACAAAGTAACGTCTCCGGAGAGCAAACCAAAGAGCGAGAAGTGACGCAGACGTTTCGAGACTGTGACTGTTTAACGAAGAGACGCAGAATTTTCGGACGCCGCTTGAAAGGCCGGCACCTCTTACTTGCAACTTTAAGGCGATGCCTATGAATCTCAAATTTAGTATACCTCTTTCCACTTCATGTTCTCCTGATATATTGGCCAAAATTTGTGCAAAAATTTTCATATTGCACAAAATTGGGCTTTGTAACAGGAGAACATGCCGTCGAAAGAGATGGCACAAAGTAACGGCTCCGGAGAGCAAATCAAAGGTCAAGAAGTGGCGCAGATGTTTCCAGAATGTGACTGTTTAACGAAGAGACGCAGAATTTTCGAACGCATCTTGAAAGTCCTGTGCCTCTTATTGGCTACTTTAAGGCGATGCCTTTGAAGCTGAAATTTAGTATACCTCTTTCCACTTCATGTTCTCCTGATATATTGGCCAAAATCTGGCGAAAATTATCAGAATGCACAAAATTGGGCTTTGTAACAGGAGAATATTCTGTCAAAAGAGATGGCACAAAGCAACTTGTCCGGAGAGCAAATCAAAGAGCGAGAAGTGGCGCAGACGTTTCGAGACTGTGACTGTTTAACGAAGAGACGCAGAATTTTCGAACGCCGCTTGAAAGGCCTGCACCTCTTATTTGCAACTTTAAGGCGATGCCTATGAATCTCAAATTTAGTATACCTCTTTCCACTTCATTTTCTCCTGATATATTGGCCAAAATTTGGCAAAAATTTTCATAATGCACAAAATTGGGCTTTGTAACAGGAGAACATGCCGTCGAAAGAGATGGCACAAAGTAACGGCTCCGGAGAGCAAATCAAAGAGCAAGAAGTGGCGCAGATGTTTCCAGACTGTGACTGTTTAATGAAGAGACGCAGAATTTTCGAACGCATCTTGAAAGGCCTCCGCCTCCAATTTGCAACTTTAAGGCGATGCCTATGAATCTCAAATTTAGTATACCTCTTTCCACTTCATTTTCTCCTGATATATTGGCAAAAATTTGGCAATAATTTTCATAATGCACAAAATTGGGCTTTGTAACAGGAGAACATGCCGTCGAAAGAGATGGCACAAAGTAACGGCTCCGGAGAGCAAATCAAAGAGCAAGAAGTGGCGCAGATGTTTCCAGACTGTGACTGTTTAACGAAGAGACGCAGAATTTTCGAACGCCGCTTGAAAGGCCTGCACCTCTTACTTGCAACTTTAAGGCGATGCCTATGAATCTCAAATTTAGTATACCTCTTTCCACTTCATGTTCTCCTGATATATTGGCCAAAATTTGGCAAAAATTTTCATAATGCACAAAATTGGGCTTTGTAACAGGAGAACATGCCGCCGAAAGAGATGGCACAAAGTAACGGCTCCGGAGAGCAAATCAAAGAGCAAGAAGTGGCGCAGATGTTTCCAGACTGTGACTGTTTAACGAAGAGACGCAGAATTTTCGAACGCCGCTTGAAAGGCCTGCACCTCTTACTTGCAACTTTAAGGCGATGCCTATGAATCTCAAATTTAGTATACCTCTTTCCACTTCATGTTCTCCTGATATATTGGCCAAAATTTGGCAAAAATTTTCATAATGCACAAAATTGGGCTTTGTAACAGGAGAACATGCCGCCGAAAGAGATGGCACAAAGTAACGGCTCCGGAGAGCAAATCAAAGAGCAAGAAGTGGCGCAGATGTTTCCAGACTGTGACTGTTTAATGAAGAGACGCAGAATTTTCGAACGCATCTTGAAAGGCCTCCGCCTCCAATTTGCAACTTTAAGGCGATGCCTATGAATCTCAAATTTAGTATACCTCTTTCCACTTCATGTTCCCCTGATATATTGGCCAAAATCTGGCGTAAAATTTTCAGAATGCACAAAATTGGGCTTTGTAACAGGAGAAAATTCTGTCGAAAGAGATGGCACAAAGTAACGGCTCCGGAGAGCAAATCAAAGAGCAAGAAGTGGCGCAGATGTTTCCAGACTGTGACTGTTTAACGAAGAGACGCAGAATTTTCGAACGCCGCTTGAAAGGCCTGCACCTCTTATTTGCAACTTTAAGGAGATGCCTATGAATCTCAAATTTAGTATACCTCTTTCCACTTCATGTTCTCCTGATATATTGGCCAAAATTTGGCAAAAATTTTCATAAAGCACAAAATTGGGCTTTGTAACAGGAGAACATGCCGTCGAAAGAGATGGCACAAAGTAACGGCTCCGGAGAGCAAATCAAAGAGCAAGAAGTGGCGCAGACGTTTCGAGGCAGTGACTGTTTAACGAAGAGACGCAGAATTTTCGAACGCCTCTTGAAAGGCATCCGCCTCTAATTTGCAACTTTAAGGCGATGCCTTTGAAGCTGAAATTTAGTATACCTGTTTCCACTTCATGTTGCCCTGATATATTGGCCAAAATTTGGCAAAAATTTTCATAATGCACAAAATTGGGCTTTGTAACAGGAGAACATACCGTCGAAAGAGATGGCACAAAGTAACGTCTCCGGAGAGCAAACCAAAGAGCGAGAAGTGACGCAGACGTTTCGAGACTGTGACTGTTTAACGAAGAGACGCAGAATTTTCGGACGCCGCTTGAAAGGCCTGCACCTCTTACTTGCAACTTTAAGGCGATGCCTATGAATCTCAAATTTAGTATACCTCTTTCCACTTCATGTTCTCCTGATATATTGGCCAAAATTTGTGCAAAAATTTTCATATTGCACAAAATTGGGCTTTGTAACAGGAGAACATGCCGTCGAAAGAGATGGCACAAAGTAACGGCTCCGGAGAGCAAATCAAAGGTCAAGAAGTGGCGCAGATGTTTCCAGAATGTGACTGTTTAACGAAGAGACGCAGAATTTTCGAACGCATCTTGAAAGTCCTGTGCCTCTTATTGGCAACTTTAAGGCGATGCCTTTGAAGCTGAAATTTAGTATACCTCTTTCCACTTCATGTTCTCCTGATATATTGGCCAAAATCTGGCGAAAATTATCAGAATGCACAAAATTGGGCTTTGTAACAGGAGAATATTCTGTCAAAAGAGATGGCACAAAGTAACGTCTCCGGAGACCAAATCAAAGAGCGAAAAGTGGCGCAGACGTTTCGAGACTGTGACTGTTTAACGAAGAGACGCAGAATTTTCGAACGCCGCTTGAAAGGCCTGCACCTATTACTTGCAACTTTAAGGCGATGCCTATGAATCTCAAATTTAGTATACCTCTTTCCACTTCATGTTCTCCTGATATATTGGCCAAAATTTGGGCAAAAATTTTCATATTGCGCAAAATTGGGCTTTGTAACAGGAGAACATGCCGTCGAAAGAGATGGCACAAAGTAACGGCTCCGGAGAGCAAATCAAAGAGCAAGAAGTGGCGCAGATGTTTCCAGACTGTGACTGTTTAACGAAGAGACGCAGAATTTTCGAAAGCATCTTGAAAGGCCTCCGCCTCTAATTTGCAACTTTAAGCATATGCCTTTGAAGCTGAAATTTAGTATACCTCTTTCCACTTCATGTTCCCCTGATATATTGGCCAAAATCTGGCGAAAATTTTCAGAATGCACAAAATTGGGATTGTAACAGGAGAACATTCTGTCGAAAGAGATGGTACAAAGCAACTTGTCCGGAGAGCAAATCAAAGAGCGAGAAGTGGCGCAGACGTTTCGAGACTGTGACTGTTTAACGAAGAGACGCAGAATTTTCGAACGCCGCTTGAAAGGCCTGCACCTCTTATTTGCAACTTTAAGGCGATGCCTATGAATCTCAAATTTAGTATACCTCTGTCCACTTCATTTTCTCCTGATATATTGGCCAAAATTTGGCAAAAATTTTCATAATGCACAAAATTGGGCTTTGTAACAGGAGAACATGCCGTCGAAAGAGATGGCACAAAGTAACGGCTCCGGAGAGCAAATCAAAGAGCAAGAAGTGGCGCAGATGTTTCCAGACTGTGACTGTTTAACGAAGAGACGCAGAATTTTCGAATGCATCTTGAAAGGCCTCCGCCTCTAATTTGCAACTTTAAGGATATGCCTTTGAAGCTGAAATTTAGTATACCTCTTTCCGCATCATGTTCCCCTGATATATTGGCCAAAATCTGGCGAAAAATTTCAGAATGCACAAAATTGGGATTGTAACAGGAGAACATTCTGTCGAAAGAGATGGTACAAAGTAACGTCTCCGGAGAGCAAATCAAAGAGCGAGAAGTGGCGCAGACGTTTCGAGACTGTGACTGTTTAACGAAGAGACGCAGAATTTTCGAATGCCGCTTGAAAGGCCTGCACCTCTTATTTGCAACTTTAAGGCGATGCCTATGAATCTCAAATTTAGTATACCTCTTTCCACTTCATGTTCCCCTGATATATTGGCCAAAATCTGGCGTAAAATTTTCAGAATGCACAAAATTGGGCTTTGTAACAGGAGAAAATTCTGTCGAAAGAGATGGCACAAAGTAACGGCTCCGGAGAGCAAATCAAAGAGCAAGAAGTGGCGCAGATGTTTCCAGACTGTGACTGTTTAATGAAGAGACGCAGAATTTTCGAACGCATCTTGAAAGGCCTCCGCCTCCAATTTGCAACTTTAAGGATATGCCTTTGAAGCTGAAATTTAGTATACCTCTTTCCACTTCATGTTCTCCTGATATATTGGCCAAAATTTGGCAAAAATTTTCATAATGCACAAAATTGGGCTTTGTAACAGGAGAACATGCCGTCGAAAGAGATGGCACAAAGTAACGGCTCCGGTGAGCAAATCAAAGAGCAAGAAGTGGCGCAGACGTTTCGAGACTGTGACTGTTTAACGAAGAGACGCAGAATTTTCGAACGCCGCTTGAAAGGCCTGCACCTCTTATTTGCAACTTTAAGGCGATGCCTATGAATCTCAAATTTAGTATACCTCTTTCCACTTCATGTTCTCCTGATATATTGGCCAAAATTTGGCAAAAATTTTCATAAAGCACAAAATTGGGCTTTGTAACAGGAGAACATGCCGTCGAAAGAGATGGCACAAAGTAACGGCTCCGGAGAGCAAATCAAAGAGCAAGAAGTGGCGCAGATGTTTCGAGGCAGTGACTGTTTAACGAAGAGACGCAGAATTTTCGAACGCCTCTTGAAAGGCCTCCGCCTCTAATTTGCAACTTTAAGGCGATGCCTATGAATCTCAAATTTAGTGTACCTCTTTCCACTTCATGTTCTCCTGATATATTGGCCAAAATTTGGCAAAAATTTTCATAAAGCACAAAATTGGGCTTTGTAACAGGAGAACATGCCGTCGAAAGAGATGGCACAAAGTAACGGCTCCGGACAGCAAATCAAAGAGCAAGAAGTGGCGCAGACGTTTCGACGCAGTGACTGTTTAACGAAGAGACGCAGAATTTTCGAACGCCTCTTGAAAGGCCTCCGCCTCTAATTTGCAACTTTAAGGCGATGCCTTTGAAGCTGAAATTTAGTATACCTCTTTCCACTTCATGTAGCCCTGATATATTGGCCAAAATTTGGCAAAAATTTTCATAATGCACAAAATTGGGCTTTGTAACAGGAGAACATACCGTCGAAAGAGATGGCACAAAGTAACGTCTCCGGAGAGCAAACCAAAGAGCGAGAAGTGACGCAGACGTTTCGAGACTGTGACTGTTTAACGAAGAGACGCAGAATTTTCAGACGCCGCTTGAAAGGCCGGCACCTCTTACTTGCAACTTTAAGGCGATGCCTATGAATCTCAAATTTAGTATACCTCTTTCCACTTCATGTTCTCCTGATATATTGGCCAAAATTTGTGCAAAAATTTTCATATTGCACAAAATTGGGCTTTGTAACAGGAGAACATGCCGTCGAAAGAGATGGCACAAAGTAACGGCTCCGGAGAGCAAATCAAAGGTCAAGAAGTGGCGCAGATGTTTCCAGAATGTGACTGTTTAACGAAGAGACGCAGAATTTTCGAACGCATCTTGAAAGTCCTGTGCCTCTTATTGGCTACTTTAAGGCGATGCCTTTGAAGCTGAAATGTAGTATACCTCTTTCCACTTCATGTTCTCCTGATATATTGGCCAAAATCTGGCGAAAATTATCAGAATGCACAAAATTGGGCTTTGTAACAGGAGAATATTCTGTCAAAAGAGATGGCACAAAGCAACTTGTCCGGAGAGCAAATCAAAGAGCGAGAAGTGGCGCAGACGTTTCGAGACTGTGACTGTTTAACGAAGAGACGCAGAATTTTCGAACGCCGCTTGAAAGGCCTGCACCTCTTATTTGCAACTTTAAGGCGATGCCTATGAATCTCAAATTTAGTATACCTCTTTCCACTTCATTTTCTCCTGATATATTGGCCAAAATTTGGCAAAAATTTTCATAATGCACAAAATTGGGCTTTGTAACAGGAGAACATGCCGTCGAAAGAGATGGCACAAAGTAACGGCTCCGGAGAGCAAATCAAAGAGCAAGAAGTGGCGCAGATGTTTCCAGACTGTGACTGTTTAATGAAGAGACGCAGAATTTTCGAACGCATCTTGAAAGGCCTCCGCCTCCAATTTGCAACTTTAAGGCGATGCCTATGAATCTCAAATTTAGTATACCTCTTTCCACTTCATTTTCTCCTGATATATTGGCAAAAATTTGGCAAAAATTTTCATAATGCACAAAATTGGGCTTTGTAACAGGAGAACATGCCGTCGAAAGAGATGGCACAAAGTAACGGCTCCGGAGAGCAAATCAAAGAGCAAGAAGTGGCGCAGATGTTTCCAGACTGTGACTGTTTAACGAAGAGACGCAGAATTTTCGAACGCCGCTTGAAAGGCCTGCACCTCTTACTTGCAACTTTAAGGCGACGCCTATGAATCTCAAATTTAGTATACCTCTTTCCACTTCATGTTCTCCTGATATATTGGCCAAAATTTGGCAAAAATTTTCATAATGCACAAAATTGGGCTTTGTAACAGGAGAACATGCGCCGAAAGAGATGGCACAAAGTAACGGCTCCGGAGAGCAAATCAAAGAGCAAGAAGTGGCGCAGATGTTTCCAGACTGTGACTGTTTAATGAAGAGACGCAGAATTTTCGAACGCATCTTGAAAGGCCTCCGCCTCCAATTTGCAACTTTAAGGCGATGCCTATGAATCTCAAATTTAGTATACCTCTTCCCCACTTCATGTTCCCCTGATATATTGGCCAAAATCTGGCGAAAATTTTCAGAATGCACGAAATTGGGATTGTAACAGGAGAACATTCTGTCGAAAGAGATGGT
Source organism: Andrena cerasifolii (assembly GCF_050908995.1). Classification (NCBI taxonomy): domain Eukaryota; kingdom Metazoa; phylum Arthropoda; class Insecta; order Hymenoptera; family Andrenidae; genus Andrena; species Andrena cerasifolii. The sequence goes on from NW_027484982.1 coordinate 22,482, forward strand.
ACAAAGCAACTTGTCCGGAGAGCAAATCAAAGAGCGAGAAGTGGCGCAGACGTTTCGAGACTGTGACTGTTTAACGAAGAGACGCAGAATTTTCGAACGCCGCTTGAAAGGCCTGCACCTCTTATTTGCAACTTTAAGGCGATGCCTATGAATCTCAAATTTAGTATACCTCTTTCCACTTCATTTTCTCCTGATATATTGGCCAAAATTTGGCAAAAATTTTCATAATGCACAAAATTGGGCTTTGTAACAGGAGAACATGCCGTCGAAAGAGATGGCACAAAGTAACGGCTCCGGAGAGCAAATCAAAGGTCAAGAAGTGGCGCAGATGTTTCCAGACTGTGACTGTTTAACGAAGAGACGGAGAATTTTCGAAAGCATCTTGAAAGGCCTCCGCCTCTAATTTGCAACTTTAAGCATATGCCTTTGAAGCTGAAATTTAGTATACCTCTTTCCACTTCATGTTCCCCTGATATATTGGCCAAAATCTGGCGAAAATTTTCAGAATGCACAAAATTGGGATTGTAACAGGAGAACATTCTGTCGAAAGAGATGGTACAAAGCAACGTCTCCGGAGAGCAAATCAAAGAGCGAGAAGTGGCGCAGACGTTTCGAGACTGTGACTGTTTAACGAAGAGACGCAGAATTTTCGAACGCCGCTTGAAAGGCCTGCACCTCTTATTTGCAACTTTAAGGCGATGCCTATGAATCTCAAATTTAGTATACCTCTTTCCACTTCATTTTCTCCTGATATATTGGCCAAAATTTGGCAAAAATTTTCATAATGCACAAAATTGGGCTTTGTAACAGGAGAACATGCCGTCGAAAGAGATGGCACAAAGTAACGGCTCCGGAGAGCAAATCAAAGAGCAAGAAGTGGCGCAGATGTTTCCAGACTGTGACTGTTTAATGAAGAGACGCAGAATTTTCGAACGCATCTTGAAAGGCCTCCGCCTCCAATTTGCAACTTTAAGGCGATGCCTATGAATCTCAAATTTAGTATACCGCTTTCCACTTCATTTTCTCCTGATATATTGGCAAAAATTTGGCAAAAATTTTCATAATGCACAAAATTGGGCTTTGTAACAGGAGAACATGCCGTCGAAAGAGATGGCACAAAGTAACGGCTCCGGAGAGCAAATCAAAGAGCAAGAAGTGGCGCAGATGTTTCCAGACTGTGACTGTTTAACGAAGAGACGCAGAATTTTCGAACGCCGCTTGAAAGGCCTGCACCTCTTACTTGCAACTTTAAGGCGATGCCTTTGAAGCTGAAATTTAGTATACCTCTTTCCACTTCATGTTCTCCTGATATATTGGCCAAAATTTGTGCAAAAATTTTCATATTGCACAAAATTGAGCTTTGTAACAGGAGAACATGCCGTCGAATGAGATGGCACAAAGTAACGGCTCCGGAGAGCAAATCAAAGGTCAAGAAGTGGCGCAGATGTTTCCAGACTGTGACTGTTTAACGAAGAGACGGAGAATTTTCGAAAGCATCTTGAAAGGCCTCCGCCTCTAATTTGCAACTTTAAGCATATGCCTTTGAAGCTGAAATTTAGTATACCTCTTTCCACTTCATGTTCCCCTGATATATTGGCCAAAATCTGGCGAAAATTTTCAGAATGCACAAAATTGGGATTGTAACAGGAGAACATGCCGTCGAAAGAGATGGCACAAAGTAACGGCTCCGGAGAGCAAATCAAAGAGCAAGATGTGGCGCAGATGTTTCGAGGCAGCGACTGTTTAACGAAGAGACGCAGAATTTTCGAACGCCTCTTGAAAGGCCTCCGCCTCTAATTTGCAACTTTAAGGATATGCCTTTGAAGCTGAAATTTAGTATACCTCTTTCCACTTCATGTTCCCCTGATATATTGGCCAAAATCTGGCGAAAATTTTCAGAATGCACAAAATTGGGATTGTAACAGGAGAACATGCCGTCGAAAGAGATGGCACAAAGTAACGGCTCCGGAGAGCAAATCAAAGAGCAAGATGTGGCGCAGATGTTTCGAGGCAGCGACTGTTTAACGAAGAGGACGCAGAATTTTCGAACGCCTCTTGAAAGGCCTCCGCCTCTAATTTGCAACATTAAGGATATGCCTTTGAAGCTGAAATTTAGTATACCTCTTTCCACTTCATGTTCTCCTGATATATTGGCCAAAATTTGGCAAAAATTTTCATAATGCACAAAATTGGGCTTTGTAACAGGAGAACATGCCGTCGAAAGAGATGGCACAAAGTAACGGCTCCGGTGAGCAAATCAAAGAGCAAGAAGTGGCGCAGATGTTTCGAGGCAGTGACTGTTTAACGAAGAGACGCAGAATTTTCGAACGCCTCTTGAAAGGCCTGTGCCTCTTATTGGCAACTTTAAGGCGATGCCTTTGAAGCTGAAATTTAGTATACCTCTTTCCACTTCATGTTCTCCTGATATATTGGCCAAAATTTGGCAAAAATTTTCATAATGCACAAAATTGGGCTTTGTAACAGGAGACCATGCCGTCGAAAGAGATGGCACAAAGTAACGGCTCCGGAGAGCAAATCAAAGAGCAAGAAGTGGCGCAGATATTTCCAGACTGTGACTGTTTAATGAAGAGACGAAGAATTTTCGAACGCATCTTGAAAGGCCTCCGCCTCCAATTTGCAACTTTAAGGATATGCCTTTTAAGCTGAAATTTAGTATACCTCATTCCACTTCATGTTCCCCTGATATATTGGCCAAAATCTGGCAAAAATTTTCAGAATGCACAAAATTGGGCTTTGTAACAGGAGAAAATTCTGTCGAAAGATATGGCACAAAGTAACGGCTCCGGAGAGCAAATCAAAGAGCAAGAAGTGGCGCAGATGTTTCCAGACTGTGACTGTTTAATGAAGAGACGCAGAATTTTCGAACGCATCTTGAAAGGCCTCCGCCTCCAATTTGCAACTTTAAGGATATGCCTTTTAAGCTGAAATTTAGTGTACCTCATTCCACTTCATGTTCCCCTGATATATTGGCCAAATCTGGCGAAAATTTTCAGAATGCACAAAATTGGGATTATAACAGGAGAACATTCTGTCGAAAGAGATGGTACAAAGCAACGTCTCCGGAGAGCAAATCAAAGAGCGGGAAGTGGCGCAGACGTTTCGAGACAGTGACAGTTTAACGAAGACACGCAGAATTTTCGAACGCCTCTTGAAAGGCCTGCACCTCTTACTTGCAACTTTAAGGCGATGCCTATGAATCTCAAATTTAGTATACCTCTTTCCACTTCATGTTCTCCTGATATATTGGCCAAAATTTGTGCAACAATTTTCATATTGCACAAAATTGGGCTTTGTAACAGGAGAACATGCCGTCGAAAGAGATGGCACAAAGTAACGGCTCCGGAGAGCAAATCAAAGGTCAAGAAGTGGCGCAGATGTTTCCAGACTGTGACTGTTTAACGAAGAGACGCAGAATTTTCGAATGCATCTTGATAGGCCTCCGCCTCTAATTTGCAACTTTAAGGATATGCCTTTGAAGCTGAAATTTAGTATACCTCTTTCCACTTCATGTTCCCCTGATATATTGGCCAAAATCTGGCGAAAATTTTCAGAATGCACAAAATTGGGATTGTAACAGGAGAACATTCTGTCGAAAGAGATGGTACAAAGCAACGTCTCCGGAGAGCAAATCAAAGAGCGAGAAGTGGCGCAGACGTTTCGAGACTGTGACTGTTTAACGAAGAGACGCAGAATTTTCGAACGCCGCTTGAAAGGCCTGAACTTCTTATTTGCAACTTTAAGGCGATGCCTATGAATCTCAAATTTAGTATACCTCTTTCCACTTCATTTTCTCCTGATATATTGGCCAAAATTTGGCAAAAATTTTCATAATGCACAAAATTGGGCTTTGTAACAGGAGAACATGCCGTCGAAAGAGATGGCACAAAGTAACGGCTCCGGAGAGCAAATCAAAGAGCAAGAAGTGGCGCAGATGTTTCCAGACTGTGACTGTTTAATGAAGAGACGCAGAATTTTCGAACGCATCTTGAAAGGCCTCCGCCTCCAATTTGCAACTTTAAGGCGATGCCTATGAATCTCAAATTTAGTATACCTCTTTCCACTTCATTTTCTCCTGATATATTGGCAAAAATTTGGCAAAAATTTTCATAATGCACAAAATTGGGCTTTGTAACAGGAGAACATGCCGTCGAAAGAGATGGCACAAAGTAACGGCTCCGGAGAGCAAATCAAAGAGCAAGAAGTGGCGCAGATGTTTCCAGACTGTGACTGTTTAATGAAGAGACGCAGAATTTTCGAACGCCGCTTGAAAGGCCTGCACCTCTTATTTGCAACTTTAAGGCGATGCCTATGAATCTCAAATTTAGTATACCTCTTTCCACTTCATTTTCTCCTGATATATTGGCCAAAATTTGGCAAAAATTTTCATAATGCACAAAATTGGGCTTTGTAACAGGAGAACATGCCGTCGAAAGAGATGGCACAAAGTAACGGCTCCGGAGAGCAAATCAAAGAGCAAGAAGTGGCGCAGATGTTTCCAGACTGTGACTGTTTAATGAAGAGACGCAGAATTTTCGAACGCATCTTGAAAGGCCTCCGCCTCCAATTTGCAACTTTAAGGCGATGCCTATGAATCTCAAATTTAGTATACCTCTTTCCACTTCATTTTCTCCTGATATATTGGCAAAAATTTGGCAAAAATTTTCATAATGCACAAAATTGGGCTTTGTAACAGGAGAACATGCCGTCGAAAGAGATGGCACAAAGTAACGGCTCCGGAGAGCAAATCAAAGAGCAAGAAGTGGCGCAGATGTTTCCAGACTGTGACTGTTTAATGAAGAGACGCAGAATTTTCGAACGCATCTTGAAAGGCCTCCGCCTCCAATTTGCAACTTTAAGGCGATGCCTATGAATCTCAAATTTAGTATACCTCTTCCCCACTTCATGTTCCCCTGATATATTGGCCAAAATTTGTGCAAAAATTTTCATATTGCACAAAATTGGGCTTTGTAACAGGAGAACATGCCGTCGAAAGAGATGGCACAAAGTAACGGCTCCGGAGAGCAAATCAAAGGTCAAGAAGTGGCGCAGATGTTTCCAGACTGTGACTGTTTAACGAAGAGACGCAGAATTTTCGAATGCATCTTGATAGGCCTCCGCCTCTAATTTGCAACTTTAAGGATATGCCTTTGAAGCTGAAATTTAGTATACCTCTTTCCACTTCATGTTCCCCTGATATATTGGCCAAAATCTGGCGAAAATTTTCAGAATGCACAAAATTGGGATTGTAACAGGAGAACATTCTGTCGAAAGAGATGGTACAAAGCAACGTCTCCGGAGAGCAAATCAAAGAGCGAGAAGTGGCGCAGACGTTTCGAGACTGTGACTGTTTAACGAAGAGACGCAGAATTTTCGAACGCCGCTTGAAAGGCCTGCACCTCTTATTTGCAACTTTAAGGCGATGCCTATGAATCTCAAATTTAGTATACCTCTTTCCACTTCATTTTCTCCTGATATATTGGCCAAAATTTGGCAAAAATTTTCATAATGCACAAAATTGGGCTTTGTAACAGGAGAACATGCCGTCGAAAGAGATGGCACAAAGTAACGGCTCCGGAGAGCAAATCAAAGAGCAAGAAGTGGCGCAGATGTTTCCAGACTGTGACTGTTTAATGAAGAGACGCAGAATTTTCGAACGCATCTTGAAAGGCCTCCGCCTCCAATTTGCAACTTTAAGGCGATGCCTATGAATCTCAAATTTAGTATACCTCTTTCCACTTCATTTTCTCCTGATATATTGGCAAAAATTTGGCAAAAATTTTCATAATGCACAAAATTGGGCTTTGTAACAGGAGAACATGCCGTCGAAAGAGATGGCACAAAGTAACGGCTCCGGAGAGCAAATCAAAGAGCAAGAAGTGGCGCAGATGTTTCCAGACTGTGACTGTTTAATGAAGAGACGCAGAATTTTCGAACGCATCTTGAAAGGCCTGCACCTCTTATTTGCAACTTTAAGGCGATGCCTATGAATCTCAAATTTAGTATACCTCTTTCCACTTCATGTTCTCCTGATATATTGGCCAAAATTTGGCCAAAATTTTCATAATGCACAAAATTGGGCTTTGTAACAGGAGAACATGCCGTCGAAAGAGATGGCACAAAGTAACGGCTCCGGAGAGCAAATCAAAGAGCAAGAAGTGGCGCAGACGTTTCGAGACTGTGACTGTTTAACGAAGAGACGCAGAATTTTCGAACGCCGCTTGAAAGGCCTGCACCTCTTACTTGCAACTTTAAGGCGATGCCTATGAATCTCAAATTTAGTATACCTCTTTCCACTTCATGTTCTCCTGATATATTGGCCAAAATTTGTGCGAAAATTTTCTTATTGCACAAAATTGGGCTTTGTAACAGGAGAACATGCCGTCGAAAGAGATGGCACAAAGTAACGGCTCCGGAGAGCAAATCAAAGGTCAAGAAGTGGCGCAGATGTTTCCAGACTGTGACTGTTTAACGAAGAGACGGAGAATTTTCGAAAGCATCTTGAAAGGCCTCCGCCTCTAATTTGCAACTTTAAGCATATGCCTTTGAAGCTGAAATTTAGTATACCTCTTTCCACTTCATGTTCCCCTGATATATTGGCCAAAATCTGGCGAAAATTTTCAGAATGCACAAAATTGGGATTGTAACAGGAGAACATTCTGTCGAAAGAGATGGTACAAAGCAACGTCTCCGGAGAGCAAATCAAAGAGCGAGAAGTGGCGCAGACGTTTCGAGACTGTGACTGTTTAACGAAGAGACGCAGAATTTTCGAACGCCGCTTGAAAGGCCTGCACCTCTTTTTTGCAACTTTAAGGCGATGCCTATGAATCTCAAATTTAGTATACCTCTTTCCACTTCATTTTCTCCTGATATATTGGCCAAAATTTGGCAAAAATTTTCATAATGCACAAAATTGGGCTTTGTAACAGGAGAACATGCCGTCGAAAGAGATGGCACAAAGTAACGGCTCCGGAGAGCAAATCAAAGAGCAAGAAGTGGCGCAGATGTTTCCAGACTGTGACTGTTTAATGAAGAGACGCAGAATTTTCGAACGCATCTTGAAAGGCCTCCGCCTCCAATTTGCAACTTTAAGGCGATGCCTATGAATCTCAAATTTAGTATACCTCTTTCCACTTCATTTTCTCCTGATATATTGCCCAAAATCTGGCGAAAATTTTCAGAATGCACAAAATTGGGATTGTAACAGGAGAAGATGCCGTCGAAAGAGATGGTACAAAGTAACGTCTCCGGAGAGCAAATCAAAGAGCGAGAAGTGGCGCAGACGTTTCGAGACTGTGACTGTTTAACGAAGAGACGCAGAATTTTCGAACGCCTCTTGAAAGTCCTGTGCCTCTTATTGGCAACTTTAAGGCGATGCCTTTGAAGCTGAAATTTAGTATACCTCTTTCCACTTCATGTTCTCCTGATATATTGGCCAAAATTTGTGCAAAAATTTTCATATTGCACAAAATTGAGCTTTGTAACAGGAGAACATGCCGTCGAATGAGATGGCACAAAGTAACGGCTCCGGAGAGCAAATCAAAGGTCAAGAAGTGGCGCAGATGTTTCCAGACTGTGACTGTTTAACGAAGAGACGCAGAATTTTCGAATGCATCTTGAAAGGCCTCCGCCTCTAATTTGCCACTTTAAGGATATGCCTTTGAAGCTGAAATTTAGTATACCTCTTTCCGCATCATGTTCCCCTGATATATTAGCCAAAATCTGGCGAAAATTTTCAGAATGCACAAAATTGGGATTGTAACAGGAGAACATTCTGTCGAAAGAGATGGCACAAAGTAACGGCTCCGGAGAGCAAATCAAAGGTCAAGAAGTGGCGCAGATGTTTCCAGACTGTGACTGTTTAACGAAGAGACGCAGAATTTTCGAATGCATCTTGAAAGGCCTCCGCCTCTAATTTGCAACTTTAAGGATATGCCTTTGAAACTGAAATTTAGTATACCTCTTTCCGCATCATGTTCCCCTGATATATTGGCCAAAATCTGGCGAAAATTTTCAGAATGCACAAAATTGGGATTGTAACAGGAGAACATGCCGTCGAAAGAGATGGCACAAAGTAACGGCTCCGGAGAGCAAATCAAAGAGCAAGATGTGGCGCAGATGTTTCGAGGCAGCGACTGTTTAACGAAGAGACGCAGAATTTTCGAACGCCTCTTGAAAGGCCTCCGCCTCTAATTTGCAACTTTAAGGATATGCCTTTGAAGCTGAAATTTAGTATACCTCTTTCCACTTCATGTTCTCCTGATATATTGGCCAAAATTTGGCAAAAATTTTCATAATGCACAAAATTGGGCTTTGTAACAGGAGAACATGCCGTCGAAAGAGATGGCACAAAGTAACGGCTCCGGTGAGCAAATCAAAGAGCAAGAAGTGGCGCAGATGTTTCGAGGCAGTGACTGTTTAACGAAGAGACGCAGAATTTTCGAACGCCTCTTGAAAGGCCTGTGCCTCTTATTGGCAACTTTAAGGCGATGCCTTTGAAGCTGAAATTTAGTATACCTCTTTCCACTTCATGTTCTCCTGATATATTGGCCAAAATTTGGCAAAAATTTTCATAATGCACAAAATTGGGCTTTGTAACAGGAGACCATGCCGTCGAAAGAGATGGCACAAAGTAACGGCTCCGGAGAGCAAATCAAAGAGCAAGAAGTGGCGCAGATGTTTCCAGACTGTGACTGTTTAATGAAGAGACGCAGAATTTTCGAACGCATCTTGAAAGGCCTCCGCCTCCAATTTGCAACTTTAAGGATATGCCTTTTAAGCTGAAATTTAGTATACCTCATTCCACTTCATGTTCCCCTGATATATTGGCCAAAATCTGGCGAAAATTTTCAGAATGCACAAAATTGGGCTTTGTAACAGGAGAAAATTCTGTCGAAAGAGATGGCACAAAGTAACGGCTCCGGAGAGCAAATCAAAGAGCAAGAAGTGGCGCAGATGTTTCCAGACTGTGACTGTTTAATGAAGAGACGCAGAATTTTCGAACGCATCTTGCAAGGCCTCCGCCTCCAATTTGCAACATTAAGGATATGCCTTTTAAGCTGAAATTTAGTATACCTCATTCCACTTCATGTTCCCCTGATAAATTGGCCAAAATCTGGCGAAAATTTTCAGAATGCACAAAATTGGGATTATAACAGGAGAACATTCTGTCGAAAGAGATGGTACAAAGCAACGTCTCCGGAGAGCAAATCAAAGAGCGGGAAGTGGCGCAGACGTTTCGAGACAGTGACTGTTTAACGAAGACACGCAGAATTTTCGAACGCCTCTTGAAAGGCCTGCACCTCTTACTTGCAACTTTAAGGCGATGCCTATGAATCTCAAATTTAGTATACCTCTTTCCACTTCATGTTCTCCAGATATATTGGCCAAAATTTGTGCAAAAATTTTCATATTGCACAAAATTGGGCTTTGTAACAGGAGAACATGCCGTCGAAAGAGATGGCACAAAGTAACGGCTCCGGAGAGCAAATCAAAGGTCAAGAAGTGGCGCAGATGTTTCCAGACTGTGACTGTTTAACGAAGAGACGCAGAATTTTCGAATGCATCTTGATAGGCCTCCGCCTCTAATTTGCAACTTTAAGGATATGCCTTTGAAGCTGAAATTTAGTATACCTCTTTCCGCATCATGTTCCCCTGATATATTGGTCAAAATCTGGCGAAAATTTTCAGAATGCACAAAATTGGGATTGTAACAGGAGAACATGCCGTCGAAAGAGATGGCACAAAGTAACGCCTCCGGAGAGCAAATCAAAGAGCAAGAAGTGGCGCAGATGTTTCGAGGCAGCGACTGTTTAATGAAGAGACGCAGAATTTTCGAACGCATCTTGAAAGGCCTCCGCCTCCAATTTGCAACTTTAAGGATATGCCTTTTAAGCTGAAATTTAGTATACCTCATTCCACTTCATGTTCCCCTGATATATTGGCCAAAATCTGGCGAAAATTTTCAGAATGCACAAAATTGGGATTATAACAGGAGAACATTCTGTCGAAAGAGATGGTACAAAGCAACGTCTCCGGAGAGCAAATCAAAGAGCGGGAAGTGGCGCAGACGTTTCGAGACAGTGACAGTTTAACGAAGACACGCAGAATTTTCGAACGCCTCTTGAAAGGCCTGCACCTCTTACTTGCAACTTTAAGGCGATGCCTATGAATCTCAAATTTAGTATACCTCTTTCCACTTCATGTTCTCCTGATATATTGGCCAAAATTTGTGCAAAAATTTTCATATTGCACAAAATTGGGCTTTGTAACAGGAGAACATGCCGTCGAAAGAGATGGCACAAAGTAACGGCTCCGGAGAGCAAATCAAAGGTCAAGAAGTGGCGCAGATGTTTCCAGACTGTGACTGTTTAACGAAGAGACGCAGAATTTTCGAATGCATCTTGATAGGCCTCCGCCTCTAATTTGCAACTTTAAGGATATGCCTTTGAAGCTGAAATTTAGTATACCTCTTTCCACTTCATGTTCCCCTGATATATTGGCCAAAATCTGGCGAAAATTTTCAGAATGCACAAAATTGGGATTGTAACAGGAGAACATTCTGTCGAAAGAGATGGTACAAAGCAACGTCTCCGGAGAGCAAATCAAAGAGCGAGAAGTGGCGCAGACGTTTCGAGACTGTGACTGTTTAACGAAGAGACGCAGAATTTTCGAACGCCGCTTGAAAGGCCTGCACCTCTTATTTGCAACTTTAAGGCGATGCCTATGAATCTCAAATTTAGTATACCTCTTTCCACTTCATTTTCTCCTGATATATTGGCCAAAATTTGGCAAAAATTTTCATAATGCACAAAATTGGGCTTTGTAACAGGAGAACATGCCGTCGAAAGAGATGGCACAAAGTAACGGCTCCGGAGAGCAAATCAAAGAGCAAGAAGTGGCGCAGATGTTTCCAGACTGTGACTGTTTAATGAAGAGACGCAGAATTTTCGAACGCATCTTGAAAGGCCTCCGCCTCCAATTTGCAACTTTAAGGCGATGCCTATGAATCTCAAATTTAGTATACCTCTTTCCACTTCATTTTCTCCTGATATATTGGCAAAAATTTGGCAAAAATTTTCATAATGCACAAAATTGGGCTTTGTAACAGGAGAACATGCCGTCGAAAGAGATGGCACAAAGTAACGGCTCCGGAGAGCAAATCAAAGAGCAAGAAGTGGCGCAGATGTTTCCAGACTGTGACTGTTTAATGAAGAGACGCAGAATTTTCGAACGCATCTTGAAAGGCCTCCGCCTCCAATTTGCAACTTTAAGGCGATGCCTATGAATCTCAAATTTAGTATACCTCTTCCCCACTTCATGTTCCCCTGATATATTGGCCAAAATCTGGCGAAAATTTTCAGAATGCACAAAATTGGGATTGTAACAGGAGAACATTCTGTCGAAAGAGATGGTACAAAGCAACTTGTCCGGAGAGCAAATCAAAGAGCGAGAAGTGGCGCAGACGTTTCGAGACTGTGACTGTTTAACGAAGAGACGCAGAATTTTCGAACGCCGCTTGAAAGGCCTGCACCTCTTATTTGCAACTTTAAGGCGATGCCTATGAATCTCAAATTTAGTATACCTCTTTCCACTTCATTTTCTCCTGATATATTGGCCAAAATTTGGCAAAAATTTTCATAATGCACAAAATTGGGCTTTGTAACAGGAGAACATGCCGTCGAAAGAGATGGCACAAAGTAACGGCTCCGGAGAGCAAATCAAAGAGCAAGAAGTGGCGCAGATGTTTCCAGACTGTGAATGTTTAATGAAGAGACGCAGAATTTTCGAACGCATCTTGAAAGGCCTGCACCTCTTATTTGCAACTTTAAGGCGATGCCTATGAATCTCAAATTTAGTATACCTCTTTCCACTTCATGTTCTCCTGATATATTGGCCAAAATTTGGCCAAAATTTTCATAATGCACAAAATTGGGCTTTGTAACAGGAGAACATGCCGTCGAAAGAGATGGCACAAAGTAACGGCTCCGGAGAGCAAATCAAAGAGCAAGAAGTGGCGCAGACGTTTCGAGAATGTGACTGTTTAACGAAGAGACGCAGAATTTTCGAACGCCGCTTGAAAGGCCTGCACCTCTTACTTGCAACTTTAAGGCGATGCCTATGAATCTCAAATTTAGTATACCTCTTTCCACTTCATGTTCTCCTGATATATTGGCCAAAATTTGTGCGAAAATTTTCTTATTGCACAAAATTGGGCTTTGTAACAGGAGAACATGCCGTCGAAAGAGATGGCACAAAGTAACGGCTCCGGAGAGCAAATCAAAGGTCAAGAAGTGGCGCAGATGTTTCCAGACTGTGACTGTTTAACGAAGAGACGGAGAATTTTCGAAAGCATCTTGAAAGGCCTCCGCCTCTAATTTGCAACTTTAAGCATATGCCTTTGAAGCTGAAATTTAGTATACCTCTTTCCACTTCATGTTCCCCTGATATATTGGCCAAAATCTGGCGAAAATTTTCAGAATGCACAAAATTGGGATTGTAACAGGAGAACATTCTGTCGAAAGAGATGGTACAAAGCAACGTCTCCGGAGAGCAAATCAAAGAGCGAGAAGTGGCGCAGACGTTTCGAGACTGTGACTGTTTAACGAAGAGACGCAGAATTTTCGAACGCCGCTTGAAAGGCCTGCACCTCTTATTTGCAACTTTAAGGCGATGCCTATGAATCTCAAATTTAGTATACCTATTTCCACTTCATTTTCTCCTGATATATTGGCCAAAATTTGGCAAAAATTTTCATAATGCACAAAATTGGGCTTTGTAACAGGAGAACATGCCGTCGAAAGAGATGGCACAAAGTAACGGCTCCGGAGAGCAAATCAAAGAGCAAGAAGTGGCGCAGATGTTTCCAGACTGTGACTGTTTAATGAAGAGACGCAGAATTTTCGAACGCATCTTGAAAGGCCTCCGCCTCCAATTTGCAACTTTAAGGCGATGCCTATGAATCTCAAATTTAGTATACCTCTTTCCACTTCATTTTCTCCTGATATATTGCCCAAAATCTGGCGAAAATTTTCAGAATGCACAAAATTGGGATTGTAACAGGAGAAGATCCCGTCGAAAGAGATGGTACAAACTAACGTCTCCGGAGAGCAAATCAAAAAGCGAGAAGTGGCGCAGACGTTTCGAGACTGTGACTGTTTAACGAAGAGACGCAGAATTTTCGAACGCCTCTTGAAAGTCCTGTGCCTCTTATTGGCAACTTTAAGGCGATGCCTTTGAAGCTGAAATTTAGTATACCTCTTTCCACTTCATGTTCTCCTGATATATTGGCCAAAATTTGTGCAAAAATTTTCATATTGCACAAAATTGAGCTTTGTAACAGGAGAACATGCCGTCGAATGAGATGGCACAAAGTAACGGCTCCGGAGAGCAAATCAAAGGTCAAGAAGTGGCGCAGATGTTTCCAGACTGTGACTGTTTAACGAAGAGACGCAGAATTTTCGAATGCATCTTGAAAGGCCTCCGCCTCTAATTTGCCACTTTAAGGATATGCCTTTGAAGCTGAAATTTAGTATACCTCTTTCCGCATCATGTTCCCCTGATATATTAGCCAAAATCTGGCGAAAATTTTCAGAATGCACAAAATTGGGATTGTAACAGGAGAACATTCTGTCGAAAGAGATGGCACAAAGTAACGGCTCCGGAGAGCAAATCAAAGGTCAAGAAGTGGCGCAGATGTTTCCAGACTGTGACTGTTTAACGAAGAGACGCAGAATTTTCGAATGCATCTTGAAAGGCCTCCGCCTCTAATTTGCAACTTTAAGGATATGCCTTTGAAACTGAAATTTAGTATACCTCTTTCCGCATCATGTTCCCCTGATATATTGGCCAAAATCTGGCGAAAATTTTCAGAATGCACAAAATTGGGATTGTAACAGGAGAACATGCCGTCGAAAGAGATGGCACAAAGTAACGGCTCCGGAGAGCAAATCAAAGAGCAAGGTGTGGCGCAGATGTTTCGAGGCAGCGACTGTTTAACGAAGAGACGCAGAATTTTCGAACGCCTCTTGAAAGGCCTCCGCCTCTAATTTGCAACTTTAAGGATATGCCTTTGAAGCTGAAATTTAGTATACCTCTTTCCACTTCATGTTCTCCTGATATATTGGCCAAAATTTGGCAAAAATTTTCATAATGCACAAAATTGGGCTTTGTAACAGGAGAACATGCCGTCGAAAGAGATGGCACAAAGTAACGGCTCCGGTGAGCAAATCAAAGAGCAAGAAGTGGCGCAGATGTTTCGAGGCAGTGACTGTTTAACGAAGAGACGCAGAATTTTCGAACGCCTCTTGAAAGGCCTGTGCCTCTTATTGGCAACTTTAAGGCGATGCCTTTGAAGCTGAAATTTAGTATACCTCTTTCCACTTCATGTTCTCCTCATATATTGGCCAAAATTTGGCAAAAATTTTCATAATGCACAAAATTGGGCTTTGTAACAGGAGACCATGCCGTCGAAAGAGATGGCACAAAGTAACGGCTCCGGAGAGCAAATCAAAGAGCAAGAAGTGGCGCAGATGTTTCCAGACTGTGAGTGTTTAACGAAGAGACGCAGAATTTTCGAACGCCGCTTGAAAGGCCTGCACCTCTTATTTGCAACTTTAAGGCGATGTCTATGAATCTCAAATTTAGTATACCTCTTTCCACTTCATGTTCCCCTGATATATTGGCCAAAATCTGGCGAAAATTTTCATATTGCGCAAAATTGTGCTTTGTAACAGGAGAACATGCCGTCGAAAGAGATGGCACAAAGTAACGGCTCCGGAGAGCAAATCAAAGAGCAAGAAGTGGCGCAGATGTTTCGAGGCAGTGACTGTTTAACGAAGAGACGCAGAATTTTCGAACGCCTCTTGAAAGGCCTCCGCCTCTAATTTGCAACTTTAAGGCGATGCCTTTGAAGCTGAAATTTAGTATACCTCTTTCCACTTCATGTTCCCCTGATATATTGTACAAAATCTGGCGAAAATTTTCAGAATGCACAAAATTGGGCTTTGTAACAGGAGAACATTCTGTCGAAAGAGATGGCACAAAGTAACGTCTCCGGAGAGCAAATCAAAGAGCGAGAAGTGGCGCAGACGTTTCGAGACTGTGACTGTTTAACGAAGAGACGCAGAATTTTCGAACGCCGCTTGAAAGGCCTGCACCTCTTACTTGCAACTTTAAGGCGATGCCTATGAATCTCAAATTTAGTATACCTCTTTCCACTTCATGTTCTCCTGATATATTGGCCAAAATTTGGCAAAAATTTTCATAATGCACAAAATTGGGCTTTGTAACTGGAGAACATGCAGTCGAAAGAGATGGCACAAAGTAACGTCTCCGGAGAGCAAATCAAAGAGCGAGAAGTGGCGCAGACGTTTCCAGACTGTGAGTGTTTAACGAAGAGACACAGAATTTTCGAACGCCTCTTGAAAGTCCTGTGCCTCTTATTGGCAACTTTAAGGTGATGCCTTTGAAGCTGAAATTTAGTATACCTCTTTTCACTTCATGTTCTCCTGATATATTGGCCAAAATCTGGCGAAAATTATCAGAATGCACAAAATTGGGCTTTGTAACAGGAGAACATTCTGTCGAAAGAGATGGCACAAAGTAACGTCTCCGGAGAGCAAATCAAAGAGCGAGAAGTGGCGCAGACGTTTCCAGACTGTGACTGTTTAACGAAGAGACGCAGAATTTTCGAACGCCTCTTGAAAGGCCTCCGCCTCTAATTTGCAACTTTAAGGATATGCCTTTGAAGCTGAAATTTAGTATACCTCTTTCCACTTCATGTTCTCCTGATATATTGGCCAAAATCTGGCGAAAATTTTCAGAATGCACAAAATTGGGATTATAACAGGAGAACATTCTGTCGAAAGAGATGGTACAAAGCAACGTCTCCGGAGAGCAAATCAAAGAGCGAGAAGTGGCGCAGACGTTTCGAGACTGTGACTGTTTAACGAAGAGACGCAGAATTTTCGAACGCCGCTTGAAGGCCTGCACCTCTTATTTGCAACTTTAAGGCGATGCCTATGAATCTCAAATTTAGTATACCTCTTTCCACTTCATGTTCTCCTGATATATTGGCCAAAATTTGGCAAAAATTTTCATAAAGCACAAAATTGGGCTTTGTAACAGGAGAACATGCCGTCGAAAGAGATGGCACAAAGTAACGTCTCCGGAGAGCAAATCAAAGAGCGAGAAGTGGCGCAGACGTTTCCAGACTGTGAGTGTTTAACGAAGAGACACAGAATTTTCGAACGCCTCTTGAAAGTCCTGTGCCTCTTATTGGCAACTTTAAGGTGATGCCTTTGAAGCTGAAATTTAGTATACCTCTTTTCACTTCATGTTCTCCTGATATATTGGCCAAAATTTGGCGAAAATTTTCAGAATGCACAAAATTGGGATTATAACAGGAGAACATTCTGTCGAAAGAGATGGTACAAAGCAACGTCTCCGGAGAGCAAATCAAAGAGCGAGAATTGGCGCAGACGTTTCTAGACTGTGACTTTTTAACGAAGAGACGCAGAATTTTCGAACGCCGCTTGAAAGGCCTGCACCTCTTATTTGCAACTTTAAGGCGATGCCTATGAATCTCAAATTTAGTATACCTCTTTCCACTTCATGTTCTCCTGATATAGTGGCCAAAATTTGGCAAAAATTTTCATAATGCACAAAATTGGGCTTTGTAACAGGAGAACATGCCGTCGAAAGAGATGGCACAAAGTAACGTCTCCGGAGAGCAAATCAAAGAGCGAGAAGTGGCGCAGACGTTTCGAGACTGTGACTGTTTAACGAAGAGACGCAGAATTTTCGAACGCCGCTTGAAAGGCCTGCACCTCTTATTTGCAACTTTAAGGCGATGCCTTTGAAGCTGAAATTTAGTATACCTCTTTCCACTTCATGTTCCCCTGATATATTGGCCAAAATCTGGCGAAAATTTTCTGAATGCAAAAAATTGGGCTTTGTAACAGGAGAACATGCCGTCGAAAGAGATGGCACAAAGTAACGTCTCCGGAGAGCAAATCAAAGAGCGAGAAGTGGCGCAGACGTTTCGAGACTGTGACTGTTTAACGAAGACACGCAGAATTTTCGAACGCCTCTTGAAAGGCCTGCGCCTCTTAATTGCAACTTTAAGGCGATGCCTTTGAAGCTGAAATTTAGTATACCTCTTTCCACTTCATGTTCTCCTGATATATAGGCAAAAATCTGGCGAAAATTTTCAGAATGCACTAAATTGGGCTTTGTAACAGGAGAACATGCCGTCGAAAGAGATGGCACAAAGTAACGTCTCCGGAGAGCAAATTAAAGAGCGAGAAGTGGCGCAGACGTTTCCAGACTGTGACTGTTTAACGAAGAGACGCAGAATTTTCGAACGCCTCTTGAAAGGCCTCCGCCTCTAATTTGCAACTTTAAGGATATGCCTTTGAAGCTGAAATTTAGTATACCTCTTTCCACTTCATGTTCTCCTGATATATTGGCCAAAATCTGGCGAAAATTATCACAATGCACAAAATTGGACTTTGTAACTGGAGAACATGCCGTCGAAAGAGATGGCACAAAGTAACGTCTCCGGAGAGCAAATCAAAGAGCGAGAAGTGGCGCAGACGTTTCCAGACTGTGAGTGTTTAACGAAGAGACGCAGAATTTTCGAACGCCGCTTGAAAGGCCTGCACCTCTTATTTGCAACTTTAAGGCGATGCCTATGAATCTCAAATTTAGTATACCTCTTTCCACTTCATGTTCCCCTGATATATTGGCCAAAATCTGGCGAAAATTTTCATATTGCGCAAAATTGTGCTTTGTAACAGGAGAACATGCCGTCGAAAGAGATGGCACAAAGTAACGGCTCCGGAGAGCAAATCAAAGAGCGAGAAGTGGCGCAGACGTTTCCAGACTGTGAGTGTTTAACGAAGAGACGCAGAATTTTCGAACGCCGCTTGAAAGGCCTGCACCTCTTATTTGCAACTTTAAGGCGATGCCTATGAATCTCAAATTTAGTATACCTCTTTCCACTTCATGTTCCCCTGATATATTGGCCAAAATCTGGCGAAAATTTTCATATTGCGCAAAATTGTGCTTTGTAACAGGAGAACATGCCGTCGAAAGAGATGGCACAAAGTAACGGCTCCGGAGAGCAAATCAAAGAGCAAGAAGTGGCGCAGATGTTTCGAGGCAGTGACTGTTTAACGAAGAGACGCAGAATTTTCGAACGCCTCTTGAAAGGCCTCCGCCTCTAATTTGCAACTTTAAGGCGATGCCTTTGAAGCTGAAATTTAGTATACCTCTTTCCACTTCATGTTCCCCTGATATATTGTACAAAATCTGGCGAAAATTTTCAGAATGCACAAAATTGGGCTTTGTAACAGGAGAACATTCTGTCGAAAGAGATGGCACAAAGTAACGTCTCCGGAGAGCAAATCAAAGAGCGAGAAGTGGCGCAGACGTTTCGAGACTGTGACTGTTTAACGAAGAGACGCAGAATTTTCGAACGCCGCTTGAAAGGCCTGCACCTCTTACTTGCAACTTTAAGGCGATGCCTATGAATCTCAAATTTAGTATACCTCTTTCCACTTCATGTTCTCCTGATATATTGGCCAAAATTTGGCAAAAATTTTCATAATGCACAAAATTGGGCTTTGTAACTGGAGAACATGCAGTCGAAAGAGATGGCACAAAGTAACGTCTCCGGAGAGCAAATCAAAGAGCGAGAAGTGGCGCAGACGTTTGCAGACTGTGAGTGTTTAACGAAGAGACACAGAATTTTCGAACGCCTCTTGAAAGTCCTGTGCCTCTTATTGGCAACTTTAAGGTGATGCCTTTGAAGCTGAAATTTAGTATACCTCTTTTCACTTCATGTTCTCCTGATATATTGGCCAAAATCTGGCGAAAATTATCAGAATGCACAAAATTGGGCTTTGTAACAGGAGAACATTCTGTCGAAAGAGATGGCACAAAGTAACGTCTCCGGAGAGCAAATCAAAGAGCGAGAAGTGGCGCAGACGTTTCCAGACTGTGACTGTTTAACGAAGAGACGCAGAATTTTCGAACGCCTCTTGAAAGGCCTCCGCCTCTAATTTGCAACTTTAAGGATATGCCTTTGAAGCTGAAATTTAGTATACCTCTTTCCACTTCATGTTCTCCTGATATATTGGCCAAAATCTGGCGAAAATTTTCAGAATGCACAAAATTGGGATTATAACAGGAGAACATTCTGTCGAAAGAGATGGTACAAAGCAACGTCTCCGGAGAGCAAATCAAAGAGCGAGAAGTGGCGCAGACGTTTCGAGACTGTGACTGTTTAACGAAGAGACGCAGAATTTTCGAACGCCGCTTGAAGGCCTGCACCTCTTATTTGCAACTTTAAGGCGATGCCTATGAATCTCAAATTTAGTATACCTCTTTCCACTTCATGTTCTCCTGATATATTGGCCAAAATTTGGCAAAAATTTTCATAAAGCACAAAATTGGGCTTTGTAACAGGAGAACATGCCGTCGAAAGAGATGGCACAAAGTAACGTCTCCGGAGAGCAAATCAAAGAGCGAGAAGTGGCGCAGACGTTTCCAGACTGTGAGTGTTTAACGAAGAGACACAGAATTTTCGAACGCCTCTTGAACGTCCTGTGCCTCTTATTGGCAACTTTAAGGTGATGCCTTTGAAGCTGAAATTTAGTATACCTCTTTTCACTTCATGTTCTCCTGATATATTGGCCAAAATTTGGCGAAAATTTTCAGAATGCACAAAATTGGGATTATAACAGGAGAACATTCTGTCGAAAGAGATGGTACAAAGCAACGTCTCCGGAGAGCAAATCAAAGAGCGAGAATTGGCGCAGACGTTTCGAGACTGTGACTTTTTAACGAAGAGACGCAGAATTTTCGAACGCCGCTTGAAAGGCCTGCACCTCTTATTTGCAACTTTAAGGCGATGCCTATGAATCTCAAATTTAGTATACCTCTTTCCACTTCATGTTCTCCTGATATAGTGGCCAAAATTTGGCAAAAATTTTCATAATGCACAAAATTGGGCTTTGTAACAGGAGAACATGCCGTCGAAAGAGATGGCACAAAGTAACGTCTCCGGAGAGCAAATCAAAGAGCGAGAAGTGGCGCAGACGTTTCGAGACTGTGACTGTTTAACGAAGAGACGCAGAATTTTCGAACGCCGCTTGAAAGGCCTGCACCTCTTATTTGCAACTTTAAGGCGATGCCTTTGAAGCTGAAATTTAGTATACCTCTTTCCACTTCATGTTCCCCTGATATATTGGCCAAAATCTGGCGAAAATTTTCTGAATGCAAAAAATTGGGCTTTGTAACAGGAGAACATGCCGTCGAAAGAGATGGCACAAAGTAACGTCTCCGGAGAGCAAATCAAAGAGCGAGAAGTGGCGCAGACGTTTCGAGACTGTGACTGTTTAACGAAGACACGCAGAATTTTCGAACGCCTCTTGAAAGGCCTGCGCCTCTTAATTGCAACTTTAAGGCGATGCCTTTGAAGCTGAAATTTAGTATACCTCTTTCCACTTCATGTTCTCCTGATATATAGGCAAAAATCTGGCGAAAATTTTCAGAATGCACTAAATTGGGCTTTGTAACAGGAGAACATGCCGTCGAAAGAGATGGCACAAAGTAACGTCTCCGGAGAGCAAATTAAAGAGCGAGAAGTGGCGCAGACGTTTCCAGACTGTGACTGTTTAACGAAGAGACGCAGAATTTTCGAACGCCTCTTGAAAGGCCTCCGCCTCTAATTTGCAACTTTAAGGATATGCCTTTGAAGCTGAAATTTAGTATACCTCTTTCCACTTCATGTTCTCCTGATATATTGGCCAAAATCTGGCGAAAATTATCACAATGCACAAAATTGGACTTTGTAACTGGAGAACATGCCGTCGAAAGAGATGGCACAAAGTAACGTCTCCGGAGAGCAAATCAAAGAGCGAGAAGTGGCGCAGACGTTTCCAGACTGTGAGTGTTTAACGAAGAGACGCAGAATTTTCGAACGCCGCTTGAAAGGCCTGCACCTCTTATTTGCAACTTTAAGGCGATGCCTATGAATCTCAAATTTAGTATACCTCTTTCCACTTCATGTTCCCCTGATATATTGGCCAAAATCTGGCGAAAATTTTCATATTGCGCAAAATTGTGCTTTGTAACAGGAGAACATGCCGTCGAAAGAGATGGCACAAAGTAACGGCTCCGGAGAGCAAATCAAAGAGCAAGAAGTGGCGCAGATGTTTCGAGGCAGTGACTGTTTAACGAAGAGACGCAGAATTTTCGAACGCCTCTTGAAAGGCCTCCGCCTCTAATTTGCAACTTTAAGGCGATGCCTTTGAAGCTGAAATTTAGTATACCTCTTTCCACTTCATGTTCCCCTGATATATTGTACAAAATCTGGCGAAAATTTTCAGAATGCACAAAATTGGGCTTTGTAACAGGAGAACATTCTGTCGAAAGAGATGGCACAAAGTAACGTCTCCGGAGAGCAAATCAAAGAGCGAGAAGTGGCGCAGACGTTTCGAGACTGTGACTGTTTAACGAAGAGACGCAGAATTTTCGAACGCCGCTTGAAAGGCCTGCACCTCTTACTTGCAACTTTAAGGCGATGCCTATGAATCTCAAATTTAGTATACCTCTTTCCACTTCATGTTCTCCTGATATATTGGCCAAAATTTGGCAAAAATTTTCATAATGCACAAAATTGGGCTTTGTAACTGGAGAACATGCAGTCGAAAGAGATGGCACAAAGTAACGTCTCCGGAGAGCAAATCAAAGAGCGAGAAGTGGCGCAGACGTTTCCAGACTGTGAGTGTTTAACGAAGAGACACAGAATTTTCGAACGCCTCTTGAAAGTCCTGTGCCTCTTATTGGCAACTTTAAGGTGATGCCTTTGAAGCTGAAATTTAGTATACCTCTTTTCACTTCATGTTCTCCTGATATATTGGCCAAAATCTGGCGAAAATTATCAGAATGCACAAAATTGGGCTTTGTAACAGGAGAACATTCTGTCGAAAGAGATGGCACAAAGTAACGTCTCCGGAGAGCAAATCAAAGAGCGAGAAGTGGCGCAGACGTTTCCAGACTGTGACTGTTTAACGAAGAGACGCAGAATTTTCGAACGCCTCTTGAAAGGCCTCCGCCTCTAATTTGCAACTTTAAGGATATGCCTTTGAAGCTGAAATTTAGTATACCTCTTTCCACTTCATGTTCTCCTGATATATTGGCCAAAATCTGGCGAAAATTTTCAGAATGCACAAAATTGGGATTATAACAGGAGAACATTCTGTCGAAAGAGATGGTACAAAGCAACGTCTCCGGAGAGCAAATCAAAGAGCGAGAAGTGGCGCAGACGTTTCGAGACTGTGACTGTTTAACGAAGAGACGCAGAATTTTCGAACGCCGCTTGAAGGCCTGCACCTCTTATTTGCAACTTTAAGGCGATGCCTATGAATCTCAAATTTAGTATACCTCTTTCCACTTCATGTTCTCCTGATATATTGGCCAAAATTTGGCAAAAATTTTCATAAAGCACAAAATTGGGCTTTGTAACAGGAGAACATGCCGTCGAAAGAGATGGCACAAAGTAACGTCTCCGGAGAGCAAATCAAAGAGCGAGAAGTGGCGCAGACGTTTCCAGACTGTGAGTGTTTAACGAAGAGACACAGAATTTTCGAACGCCTCTTGAGAGTCCTGTGCCTCTTATTGGCAACTTTAAGGTGATGCCTTTGAAGCTGAAATTTAGTATACCTCTTTTCACTTCATGTTCTCCTGATATATTGGCCAAAATTTGGCAAAAATTTTCATAAAGCACAAAATTGGGCTTTGTAACAGGAGAACATGCCGTCGAAAGAGATGGCACAAAGTAACGGCTCCGGAGAGCAAATCAAAGAGCAAGAAGTGGCGCAGATGTTTCGAGGCAGTGACTGTTTAACGAAGAGACGCAAAATTTTCGAACGCCTCTTGAAAGGCCTCCGCCTCTAATTTGCAACTTTAAGGCGATGCCTTTGAAGCTGAAATTTAGTATACCTCTTTCCACTTCATGTTCCCCTGATATATTGTACAAAATCTGGCGAAAATTTTCAGAATGCACAAAATTGGGCTTTGTAACAGGAGAACATTCTGTCGAAAGAGATGGCACAAAGTAACGTCTCCGGAGAGCAAATCAAAGAGCGAGAAGTGGCGCAGACGTTTCGAGACTGTGACTGTTTAACGAAGAGACGCAGAATTTTCGAACGCCGCTTGAAAGGCCTGCACCTCTTACTTGCAACTTTAAGGCGATGCCTATGAATCTCAAATTTAGTATACCTCTTTCCACTTCATGTTCTCCTGATATATTGGCCAAAATCTGGCGAAAATTATCAGAATGCACAAAATTGGGCTTTGTAACAGGAGAACATTCTGTCGAAAGAGATGGCACAAAGTAACGTCTCCGGAGACCAAATCAAAGAGCGAGAAGTGGCGCAGACGTTTCGAGACTGTGACTGTTTAACGAAGAGACGCAGAATTTTCGAACGCCGCTTGAAAGGCCTGCACCTCTTACTTGCAACTTTAATGCGATGCCTATGAATCTCAAATTTAGTATACCTCTTTCCACTTCATGTTCTCCTGATATATTGGCCAAAATTTGTGCAAAAATTTTCATATTGCGCAAAATTGGGATTATAACAGGAGAACATTCTGTCGAAAGAGATGGTACAAAGCAACGTCTCCGGAGAGCAAATCAAAGAGCGGGAAGTGGCGCAGACGTTTCGAGACTGTGACTGTTTAACGAAGAGACGCAGAATTTTCGAACGCCGCTTGAAAGGCCTGCACCTCTTACTTGCAACTTTAAGGCGATGGCTATGAATCTCAAATTTAGTATACCTCTTTCCACTTCATGTTCTCCTGATATATTGGCCAAAATTTGGCAAAAATTTTCATAATGCACAAAATTGGGCTTTGTAACTGGAGAACATGCAGTCGAAAGAGATGGCACAAAGTAACGTCTCCGGAGAGCAAATCAAAGAGCGAGAAGTGGCGCAGACGTTTCCAGACTGTGAGTGTTTAACGAAGAGACACAGAATTTTCGAACGCCTCTTGAAAGTCCTGTGCCTCTTATTGGCAACTTTAAGGTGATGCCTTTGAAGCTGAAATTTAGTATACCTCTTTTCACTTCATGTTCTCCTGATATATTGGCCAAAATCTGGCGAAAATTATCAGAATGCACAAAATTGGGCTTTGTAACAGGAGAACATTCTGTCGAAAGGGATGGCACAAAGTAACGTCTCCGGAGAGCAAATCAAAGAGCGAGAAGTGGCGCAGACGTTTCCAGACTGTGACTGTTTATCGAAGAGACGCAGAATTTTCGAACGCCTCTTGAAAGGCCTCCGCCTCTAATTTGCAACTTTAAGGATATGCCTTTGAAGCTGAAATTTAGTATACCTCTTTCCACTTCATGTTCTCCTGATATATTGGCCAAAATCTGGCGAAAATTTTCAGAATGCACAAAATTGGGATTATAACAGGAGAACATTCTGTCGAAAGAGATGGTACAAAGCAACGTCTCCGGAGAGCAAATCAAAGAGCGAGAAGTGGCGCAGACGTTTCGAGACTGTGACTGTTTAACGAAGAGACGCAGAATTTTCGAACGCCGCTTGAAGGCCTGCACCTCTTATTTGCAACTTTAAGGCGATGCCTATGAATCTCAAATTTAGTATACCTCTTTCCACTTCATGTTCTCCTGATATATTGGCCAAAATTTGGCAAAAATTTTCATAAAGCACAAAATTGGGCTTTGTAACAGGAGAACATGCCGTCGAAAGAGATGGCACAAAGTAACGTCTCCGGAGAGCAAATCAAAGAGCGAGAATTGGCGCAGACGTTTCCAGACTGTGACTGTTTAACGAAGAGTCACAGAATTTTCGAACGCCTCTTGAAAGTCCTGTGCCTCTTATTGGCAACTTTAAGGCGATGCCTTTGAAGCTGAAATTTAGTATACCTCTTTCCACTTCATGTTCCCCTGATATATTGTCCAAAATCTGGCGAAAATTTTCAGAATGCACAAAATTGGGCTTTGTAACAGGAGAACATTCTGTCGAAAGAGATGGCACAAAGTAACGTCTCCGGAGAGCAAATCAAAGAGCGAGAAGTGGCGCAGACGTTTCGAGACTGTGACTGTTTAACGAAGAGACGCAGAATTTTCGAACGCCGCTTGAAAGGCCTGCACCTCTTACTTGCAACTTTAAGGCGATGCCTATGAATCTCAAATTTAGTATACCTCTTTCCACTTCATGTTCTCCTGATATATTGGCCAAAATTTGGCAAAAATTTTCATAATGCACAAAATTGGGCTTTGTAACAGGAGAACATGCCGTCGAAAGAGATGGCACAAAGTAACGGCTCCGGAGAGCAAATCAAAGAGCAAGAAGTGGCGCAGATGTTTCGAGGCAGTGACTGTTTAACGAAGAGACGCAAAATTTTCGAACGCCTCTTGAAAGGCCTCCGCCTCTAATTTGCAACTTTAAGGCGATGCCTTTGAAGCTGAAATTTAGTATACCTCTTTCCACTTCATGTTCCCCTGATATATTGTACAAAATCTGGCGAAAATTTTCAGAATGCACAAAATTGGGCTTTGTAACAGGAGAACATTCTGTCGAAAGAGATGGCACAAAGTAACGTCTCCGGAGAGCAAATCAAAGAGCGAGAAGTGGCGCAGACGTTTCGAGACTGTGACTGTTTAACGAAGAGACGCAGAATTTTCGAACGCCGCTTGAAAGGCCTGCACCTCTTACTTGCAACTTTAAGGCGATGCCTATGAATCTCAAATTTAGTATACCTCTTTCCACTTCATGTTCTCCTGATATATTGGCCAAAATCTGGCGAAAATTATCAGAATGCACAAAATTGGGCTTTGTAACAGGAGAACATTCTGTCGAAAGAGATGGCACAAAGTAACGTCTCCGGAGACCAAATCAAAGAGCGAGAAGTGGCGCAGACGTTTCGAGACTGTGACTGTTTAACGAAGAGACGCAGAATTTTCGAACGCCGCTTGAAAGGCCTGCACCTCTTACTTGCAACTTTAATGCGATGCCTATGAATCTCAAATTTAGTATACCTCTTTCCACTTCATGTTCTCCTGATATATTGGCCAAAATTTGTGCAAAAATTTTCATATTGCGCAAAATTGGGATTATAACAGGAGAACATTCTGTCGAAAGAGATGGTACAAAGCAACGTCTCCGGAGAGCAAATCAAAGAGCGGGAAGTGGCGCAGACGTTTCGAGACTGTGACTGTTTAACGAAGAGACGCAGAATTTTCGAACGGCGCTTGAAAGGCCTGCA
The DNA here is from genome assembly GCF_050908995.1 of Andrena cerasifolii. Taxonomy (NCBI): domain Eukaryota; kingdom Metazoa; phylum Arthropoda; class Insecta; order Hymenoptera; family Andrenidae; genus Andrena; species Andrena cerasifolii. Next base: position 48,807 of record NW_027484982.1, read on the forward strand.
CCTCTTACTTGCAACTTTAAGGCGATGGCTATGAATCTCAAATTTAGTATACCTCTTTCCACTTCATGTTCTCCTGATATATTGGCCAAAATTTGGCAAAAATTTTCATAATGCACAAAATTGGGCTTTGTAACTGGAGAACATGCAGTCGAAAGAGATGGCACAAAGTAACGTCTCCGGAGAGCAAATCAAAGAGCGAGAAGTGGCGCAGACGTTTCCAGACTGTGAGTGTTTAACGAAGAGACACAGAATTTTCGAACGCCTCTTGAAAGTCCTGTGCCTCTTATTGGCAACTTTAAGGTGATGCCTTTGAAGCTGAAATTTAGTATACCTCTTTTCACTTCATGTTCTCCTGATATATTGGCCAAAATCTGGCGAAAATTATCAGAATGCACAAAATTGGGCTTTGTAACAGGAGAACATTCTGTCGAAAGAGATGGCACAAAGTAACGTCTCCGGAGAGCAAATCAAAGAGCGAGAAGTGGCGCAGACGTTTCCAGACTGTGACTGTTTATCGAAGAGACGCAGAATTTTCGAACGCCTCTTGAAAGGCCTCCGCCTCTAATTTGCAACTTTAAGGATATGCCTTTGAAGCTGAAATTTAGTATACCTCTTTCCACTTCATGTTCTCCTGATATATTGGCCAAAATCTGGCGAAAATTTTCAGAATGCACAAAATTGGGATTATAACAGGAGAACATTCTGTCGAAAGAGATGGTACAAAGCAACGTCTCCGGAGAGCAAATCAAAGAGCGAGAAGTGGCGCAGACGTTTCGAGACTGTGACTGTTTAACGAAGAGACGCAGAATTTTCGAACGCCGCTTGAAGGCCTGCACCTCTTATTTGCAACTTTAAGGCGATGCCTATGAATCTCAAATTTAGTATACCTCTTTCCACTTCATGTTCTCCTGATATATTGGCCAAAATTTGGCAAAAATTTTCATAAAGCACAAAATTGGGCTTTGTAACAGGAGAACATGCCGTCGAAAGAGATGGCACAAAGTAACGTCTCCGGAGAGCAAATCAAAGAGCGAGAATTGGCGCAGACGTTTCCAGACTGTGACTGTTTAACGAAGAGACACAGAATTTTCGAACGCCTCTTGAAAGTCCTGTGCCTCTTATTGGCAACTTTAAGGCGATGCCTTTGAAGCTGAAATTTAGTATACCTCTTTCCACTTCATGTTCCCCTGATATATTGTCCAAAATCTGGCGAAAATTTTCAGAATGCACAAAATTGGGCTTTGTAACAGGAGAACATTCTGTCGAAAGAGATGGCACAAAGTAACGTCTCCGGAGAGCAAATCAAAGAGCGAGAAGTGGCGCAGACGTTTCGAGACTGTGACTGTTTAACGAAGAGACGCAGAATTTTCGAACGCCGCTTGAAAGGCCTGCACCTCTTACTTGCAACTTTAAGGCGATGCCTATGAATCTCAAATTTAGTATACCTCTTTCCACTTCATGTTCTCCTGATATATTGGCCAAAATTTGGCAAAAATTTTCATAATGCACAAAATTGGGCTTTGTAACTGGAGAACATGCCGTCGAAAGAGATGGCACAAAGTAACGTCTCCGGAGAGCAAATCAAAGAGCAAGAAGTGGCGCAGATGTTTCGAGGCAGTGACTGTTTAACGAAGAGACGCAGAATTTTCGAACGCCTCTTGAAAGGCCTCCGCCTCTAATTTGCAACTTTAAGGCGATGCCTTTGAAGCTGAAATTTAGTATACCTCTTTCCACTTCATGTTCCCCTGATATATTGTCCAAAATCTGGCGAAAATTTTCAGAATGCACAAAATTGGGCTTTGTAACAGGAGAACATTCTGTCGAAAGAGATGGCACAAAGTAACGTCTCCGGAGAGCAAATCAAAGAGCGAGAAGTGGCGCAGACGTTTCGAGACTGTGACTGTTTAACGAAGAGACGCAGAATTTTCGAACGCCGCTTGAAAGGCCTGCACCTCTTACTTGCAACTTTAAGGCGATGCCTATGAATCTCAAATTTAGTATACCTCTTTCCACTTCATGTTCTCCTGATATATTGGCCAAAATTTGGCAAAAATTTTCATAATGCACAAAATTGGGCTTTGTAACTGGAGAACATGCCGTCGAAAGAGATGGCACAAAGTAACGTCTCCGGAGAGCAAATCAAAGAGCGAGAAGTGGCGCAGACGTTTCGAGACTGTGACTGTTTAACGAAGAGACACAGAATTTTCGAACGCCTCTTGAAAGGCCTGCACCTCTTACTTGCAACTTTAAGGCGATGCCTATGAATCTCAAATTTAGTATACCTCTTTTCACTTCATGTTCTCCTGATATATTGGCCAAAATTTGGCAAAAATTTTCATAAAGCACAAAATTGGGCTTTGTAACAGGAGAACATGCCGTCGAAAGAGATGGCACAAAGTAACGTCTCCGGAGAGCAAATCAAAGAGCGAGAAGTGGCGCAGACGTTTCGAGACTGTGACTGTTTAACGAAGAGACGCAGAATTTTCGAACGCCGCTTGAATGGCCTGCACCTCTTACTTGCAACTTTAAGGCGATGCCTATGAATCTCAAATTTAGTATACCTCTTTCCACTTCATGTTCTCCTGATATATTGGCCAAAATTTGTGCAAAAATTTTCATATTGCGCAAAATTGGGCTTTGTAACAGGAGAACATGCCGTCGAAAGAGATGGCACAAAGTAACGGCTCCGGAGAGCAAATCAAAGAGCAAGAAGTGGCGCAGATGTTTCCAGACTGTGACTGTTTAACGAAGAGACGCAGAATTTTCGAACGCATCTTGAAAGGCCTCCGCCTCTAATTTGCAACATTAAGCATATGCCTTTGAAGCTGAAATTTAGTATACCTCTTTCCACTTCATGTTCCCCTGATATATTGGCCAAAATCTGGCGAAAATTTTCAGAATGCACAAAATTGGGATTATAACAGGAGAACATTCTGTCGAAAGAGATGGTACAAAGCAACGTCTCCGGAGAGCAAATCAAAGAGCGAGAAGTGGCGCAGACGTTTCGAGACTGTGACTGTTTAACGAAGAGACGCAGAATTTTCGAACGCCGCTTGAAAGGCCTGCACCTCTTACTTGCAACTTTAAGGCGATGCCTATGAATCTCAAATTTAGTATACCTCTTTCCACTTCATGTTCTCCTGATATATTGGCCAAAATTTGGCAAAAATTTTCAGAATGCACAAAATTGGGCTTTGTAACTGGAGAACATGCAGTCGAAAGAGATGGCACAAAGTAACGTCTCCGGAGAGCAAATCAAAGAGCGAGAAGTGGCGCAGACGTTTCCAGACTGTGAGTGTTTAACGAAGAGACACAGAATTTTCGAACGCCTCTTGAAAGTCCTGTGCCTCTTATTGGCAACTTTAAGGCGATGCCTTTGAAGCTGAAATTTAGTATACCTCTTTTCACTTCATGTTCTCCTGATATATTGGCCAAAATCTGGCGAAAATTATCAGAATGCACAAAATTGGGCTTTGTAACAGGAGAACATTCTGTCGAAAGAGATGGCACAAAGTAACGTCTCCGGAGAGCAAATCAAAGAGAGAGAAGTGGCGCAGACGTTTCCAGACTGTGACTGTTTAACGAAGAGACGCAGAATTTTCGAACGCCTCTTGAAAGGCCTCCGCCTCTAATTTGCAACATTAAGCATATGCCTTTGAAGCTGAAATTTAGTATACCTCTTTCCACTTCATGTTCCCCTGATATATTGGCCAAAATCTGGCGAAAATTTTCAGAATGCACAAAATTGGGATTATAACAGGAGAACATTCTGTCGAAAGAGATGGTACAAAGCAACGTCTCCGGAGAGCAAATCAAAGAGCGAGAAGTGGCGCAGACGTTTCGAGACTGTGACTGTTTAGCGAAGAGACGCAGAATTTTCGAACGCCGCTTGAAGGCCTGCACCTCTTATTTGCAACTTTAAGGCGATGCCTATGAATCTCAAATTTAGTATACCTCTTTCCACTTCATGTTCTCCTGATATATTGGCCAAAATTTGGCAAAAATTTTCATAAAGCACAAAATTGGGCTTTGTAACAGGAGAAAATGCCGTCGAAAGAGATGGCACAAAGTAACGGCTCCGGAGAGGAAATCAAAGAGCAAGAAGTGGCGCAGATGTTTCGAGGCAGTGACTGTTTAACGAAGAGACGCAGAATTTTCGAACGCCTCTTGAAAGGCCTCCGCCTCTAATTTGCAACTTTAAGGCGATGCCTTTGAAGCTGAAATTTAGTATACCTCTTTCCACTTCATGTTCCCCTGAAATATTGTCCAAAATTTGGCGAAAATTATCAGAATGCACAAAATTGGGGTTTGTAACAGGAGAACATTCTGTCGAAAGAGATGCCACAAAGTAACGTCTCCGGAGACCAAATCAAAGAGCGAGAAGTGGCGCAGATGTTTCCAGACTGTGACTGTTTAACGAAGAGACGCAGAATTTTCGAACGCATCTTGAAAGGCCTCCGCCTCTAATTTGCAACTTTAAGGCGATGCCTATGAATCTCAAATTTAGTATACCTCTTTCCACTTCATGTTCTCCTGATATATTGGCCAAAATTTGGCAAAAATTTTCATAATGCACAAAATTGGGATTATAACAGGAGAACATTCTGTCGAAAGAGATGGTACAAAGCAACGTCTCCGGAGAGCAAATCAAAGAGCGAGAAGTGGCGCAGACGTTTCGAGACTGTGACTGTTTAACGAAGAGGCGCAGAATTTTCGAACGCCGCTTGAAAGGCCTGCACCTCTTACTTGCAACTTTAAGGCGATGCCTATGAATCTCAAATTTAGTATACCTCTTTCCACTTCATGTTCCCCTGATATATTGGCCAAAATCTGGCGAAAATTTTCAGAATGCACAAAATTGGGATTATAACAGGAGAACATTCTGTCGAAAGAGATGGTACAAAGCAACGTCTCCGGAGAGCAAATCAAAGAGCGAGAAGTGGCGCAGACGTTTCGAGACTGTGACTGTTTAACGAAGAGAAGCAGAATTTTCGAACGCCGCTTGAAAGGCCTGCACCTCTTATTTGCAACTTTAAGGCGATGCCTATGAATCTCAAATTTAGTATACCTCTTTCCACTTCATGTTCTCCTGATATATTGGCCAAAATTTGGCAAAAATTTTCATAAAGCACAAAATTGGGCTTTGTAACAGGAGAACATGTCGTCGAAAGAGATGGCACAAAGTAACGGCTCCGGAGAGCAAATCAAAGAGCAAGAAGTGGCGCAGATGTTTCGAGGCAGTGACTGTTTAACGAAGAGACCCAGAATTTTCGAACGCCTCTTGAAAGGCCTCCGCCTCTAATTTGCAACATTAAGCATATGCCTTTGAAGCTGAAATTTAGTATACCTCTTTCCACTTCATGTTCTCCTGATATATTGGCCAAAATTTGGCAAAAATTTTCATAATGCACAAAATTGGGATTATAACAGGAGAACATTCTGTCGAAAGAGATGGTACAAAGCAACGTCTCCGGAGAGCAAATCAAAGAGCGAGAAGTGGCGCAGACGTTTCGAGATTGTGACTGTTTAACGAAGAGACGCAGAATTTTCGAACGCCGCTTGAAAGGCCTGCACCTCTTACTTGCAACTTTAAGGCGATGCCTATGAATCTCTAATTTAGTATACCTCTTTCCACTTCATGTTCTCCTGATATATTGGCCAAAATTTGTGCAAAAATTTTCATATTGCGCAAAATTGGGCTTTGTAACAGGAGAACATGCCGTCGAAAGAGATGGCACAAAGTAACGGCTCCGGAGAGCAAATCAAAGAGCAAGAAGTGGCGCAGATGTTTCCAGACTGTGACTGTTTAACGAAGAGACGCAGAATTTTCGAACGCATCTTGAAAGGCCTCCGCCTCTAATTTGCAACTTTAAGGCGATGCCTATGAATCTCAAATTTAGTATACCTCTTTCCACTTCATGTTCTCCTGATATATTGGCCAAAATTTGGCAAAAATTTTCATAATGCACAAAATTGGGATTATAACAGGAGAACATTCTGTCGAAAGAGATGGTACAAAGCAACGTCTCCGGAGAGCAAATCAAAGAGCGAGAAGTGGCGCAGACGTTTCGAGACTGTGACTGTTTAACGAAAAGGCGCAGAATTTTAGAACGCCGCTTGAAAGGCCTGCACCTCTTACTTGCAACTTTAAGGCGATGCCTATGAATCTCAAATTTAGTATACCTCTTTCCACTTCATGTTCCCCTGATATATTGGCCAAAATCTGGCGAAAATTTTCAGAATGCACAAAATTGGGATTATAACAGGAGAACATTCTGTCGAAAGAGATGGTACAAAGCAACGTCTCCGGAGAGCAAATCAAAGAGCGAGAAGTGGCGCAGACGTTTCGAGACTGTGACTGTTTAACGAAGAGAAGCAGAATTTTCGAACGCCGCTTGAAAGGCCTGCACCTCTTATTTGCAACTTTAAGGCGATGCCTATGAATCTCAAATTTAGTATACCTCTTTCCACTTCATGTTCTCCTGATATATTGGCCAAAATTTGGCAAAAATTTTCAGAATGCACAAAATTGGGATTATAACAGGAGAACATTCTGTCGAAAGAGATGGTACAAAGCAACGTCTCCGGAGAGCAAATCAAAGAGCGAGAAGTGGCGCAGACGTTTCGAGACTGTGACTGTTTAGCGAAGAGACGCAGAATTTTCGAACGCCGCTTGAAGGCCTGCACCTCTTACTTGCAACTTTAAGGCGATGCCTATGAACCTCAAATTTAGTATACCTCTTTCCACTTCATGTTCTCCTGATATATTGGCCAAAATTTGGCAAAAATTTTCAGAATGCACAAAATTGGGCTTTGTAACTGGAGAACATGCAGTCGAAAGAGATGGCACAAAGTAACGTCTCCGGAGAGCAAATCAAAGAGCGAGAAGTGGCGCAGACGTTTCCAGACTGTGACTGTTTAGCGAAGAGACGCAGAATTTTCGAACGCCGCTTGAAGGCCTGCACCTCTTACTTGCAACTTTAAGGCGATGCCTATGAATCTCAAATTTAGTATACCTCTTTCCACTTCATGTTCTCCTGATATATTGGCCAAAATTTGGCAAAAATTTTCAGAATGCACAAAATTGGGCTTTGTAACTGGAGAACATGCAGTCGAAAGAGATGGCACAAAGTAACGTCTCCGGAGAGCAAATCAAAGAGCGAGAAGTGGCGCAGACGTTTCCAGACTGTGACTGTTTAGCGAAGAGACGCAGAATTTTCGAACGCCGCTTGAAGGCCTGCACCTCTTACTTGCAACTTTAAGGCGATGCCTATGAATCTCAAATTTAGTATACCTCTTTCCACTTCATGTTCTCCTGATATATTGGCCAAAATTTGGCAAAAATTTTCAGAATGCACAAAATTGGGCTTTGTAACAGGAGAACATTCTGTCGAAAGAGATGGCACAAAGTAACGTCTCCGGAGAGCAAATCAAAGAGCGAGAAGTGGCGCAGACGTTTCGAGACTGTGACTGTTTAACGAAGAGACGCAGAATTTTCGAACGCCGCTTGAAAGGCCTGCACCTCTTACTTGCAACTTTAAGGCGATGCCTATGAATCTCAAATTTAGTATACCTCTTTCCACTTCATGTTCTCCTGATATATTGGCCAAAATTTGGCAAAAATTTTCATAATGCACAAAATTGGGCTTTGTAACTGGAGAACATGCCGTCGAAAGAGATGGCACAAAGTAACGTCTCCGGAGAGCAAATCAAAGAGCGAGAAGTGGCGCAGACGTTTCCAGACTGTGAGTGTTTAACGAAGAGACACAGAATTTTCGAACGCCTCTTGAAAGTCCTGTGCCTCTTATTTGCAACTTTAAGGCGATGCCTATGAATCTCAAATTTAGTATACCTCTTTTCACTTCATGTTCTCCTGATATATTGGCCAAAATTTGGCAAAAATTTTCATAAAGCACAAAATTCGGCTTTGTAACAGGAGAACATGCCGTCGAAAGAGATGGCACAAAGTAACGGCTCCGGAGAGAAAATCAAAGAGCAAGAAGTGGCGCAGATGTTTCGAGGCAGTGACTGTTTAACGAAGAGACGCAGAATTTTCGAACGCCTCTTGAAAGGCCTCCGCCTCTAATTTGCAACTTTAAGGCGATGCCTTTGAAGCTGAAATTTAGTATACCTCTTTCCACTTCATGTTCCCCTGATATATTGTCCAAAATCTGGCGAAAATTTTCAGAATGCACAAAATTGGGCTTTGTAACAGGAGAACATTCTGTCGAAAGAGATGGCACAAAGTAACGTCTCCGGAGAGCAAATCAAAGAGCGAGAAGTGGCGCAGACGTTTCGAGACTGTGACTGTTTAACGAAGAGACGCAGAATTTTCGAACGCCGCTTGAAAGGCCTGCACCTCTTACTTGCAACTTTAAGGCGATGCCTATGAATCTCAAATTTAGTATACCTCTTTCCACTTCATGTTCTCCTGATATATTGGCCAAAATTTGGCAAAAATTTTCATAATGCACAAAATTGGGCTTTGTAACTGGAGAACATGCCGTCGAAAGAGATGGCACAAAGTAACGTCTCCGGAGAGCAAATCAAAGAGCGAGAAGTGGCGCAGACGTTTCGAGACTGTGACTGTTTAACGAAGAGACACAGAATTTTCGAACGCCTCTTGAAAGGCCTGCACCTCTTACTTGCAACTTTAAGGCGATGCCTATGAATCTCAAATTTAGTATACCTCTTTTCACTTCATGTTCTCCTGATATATTGGCCAAAATTTGGCAAAAATTTTCATAAAGCACAAAATTGGGCTTTGTAACAGGAGAACATGCCGTCGAAAGAGATGGCACAAAGTAACGTCTCCGGAGAGCAAATCAAAGAGCGAGAAGTGGCGCAGACGTTTCGAGACTGTGACTGTTTAACGAAGAGACGCAGAATTTTCGAACGCCGCTTGAATGGCCTGCACCTCTTACTTGCAACTTTAAGGCGATGCCTATGAATCTCAAATTTAGTATACCTCTTTCCACTTCATGTTCTCCTGATATATTGGCCAAAATTTGTGCAAAAATTTTCATATTGCGCAAAATTGGGCTTTGTAACAGGAGAACATGCCGTCGAAAGAGATGGCACAAAGTAACGGCTCCGGAGAGCAAATCAAAGAGCTAGAAGTGGCGCAGATGTTTCCAGACTGTGACTGTTTAACGAAGAGACGCAGAATTTTCGAACGCATCTTGAAAGGCCTCCGCCTCTAATTTGCAACATTAAGCATATGCCTTTGAAGCTGAAATTTAGTATACCTCTTTCCACTTCATGTTCCCCTGATATATTGGCCAAAATCTGGCGAAAATTTTCAGAATGCACAAAATTGGGATTATAACAGGAGAACATTCTGTCGAAAGAGATGGTACAAAGCAACGTCTCCGGAGAGCAAATCAAAGAGCGAGAAGTGGCGCAGACGTTTCGAGACTGTGACTGTTTAACGAAGAGACGCAGAATTTTCGAACGCCGCTTGAAAGGCCTGCACCTCTTACTTGCAACTTTAAGGCGATGCCTATGAATCTCAAATTTAGTATACCTCTTTCCACTTCATGTTCTCCTGATATATTGGCCAAAATTTGGCAAAAATTTTCAGAATGCACAAAATTGGGCTTTGTAACTGGAGAACATGCAGTCGAAAGAGATGGCACAAAGTAACGTCTCCGGAGAGCAAATCAAAGAGCGAGAAGTGGCGCAGACGTTTCCAGACTGTGAGTGTTTAACGAAGAGACACAGAATTTTCGAACGCCTCTTGAAAGTCCTGTGCCTCTTATTGGCAACTTTAAGGCGATGCCTTTGAAGCTGAAATTTAGTATACCTCTTTTCACTTCATGTTCTCCTGATATATTGGCCAAAATCTGGCGAAAATTATCAGAATGCACAAAATTGGGCTTTGTAACAGGAGAACATTCTGTCGAAAGAGATGGCACAAAGTAACGTCTCCGGAGAGCAAATCAAAGAGAGAGAAGTGGCGCAGACGTTTCCAGACTGTGACTGTTTAACGAAGAGACGCAGAATTTTCGAACGCCTCTTGAAAGGCCTCCGCCTCTAATTTGCAACATTAAGCATATGCCTTTGAAGCTGAAATTTAGTATACCTCTTTCCACTTCATGTTCCCCTGATATATTGGCCAAAATCTGGCGAAAATTTTCAGAATGCACAAAATTGGGATTATAACAGGAGAACATTCTGTCGAAAGAGATGGTACAAAGCAACGTCTCCGGAGAGCAAATCAAAGAGCGAGAAGTGGCGCAGACGTTTCGAGACTGTGACTGTTTAGCGAAGAGACGCAGAATTTTCGAACGCCGCTTGAAGGCCTGCACCTCTTATTTGCAACTTTAAGGCGATGCCTATGAATCTCAAATTTAGTATACCTCTTTCCACTTCATGTTCTCCTGATATATTGGCCAAAATTTGGCAAAAATTTTCATAAAGCACAAAATTGGGCTTTGTAACAGGAGAACATGCCGTCGAAAGAGATGGCACAAAGTAACGGCTCCGGAGAGGAAATCAAAGAGCAAGAAGTGGCGCAGATGTTTCGAGGCAGTGACTGTTTAACGAAGAGACGCAGAATTTTCGAACGCCTCTTGAAAGGCCTCCGCCTCTAATTTGCAACTTTAAGGCGATGCCTTTGAAGCTGAAATTTAGTATACCTCTTTCCACTTCATGTTCCCCTGAAATATTGTCCAAAATTTGGCGAAAATTATCAGAATGCACAAAATTGGGGTTTGTAACAGGAGAACATTCTGTCGAAAGAGATGCCACAAAGTAACGTCTCCGGAGACCAAATCAAAGAGCGAGAAGTGGCGCAGATGTTTCCAGACTGTGACTGTTTAACGAAGAGACGCAGAATTTTCGAACGCATCTTGAAAGGCCTCCGCCTCTAATTTGCAACTTTAAGGCGATGCCTATGAATCTCAAATTTAGTATACCTCTTTCCACTTCATGTTCTCCTGATATATTGGCCAAAATTTGGCAAAAATTTTCATAATGCACAAAATTGGGATTATAACAGGAGAACATTCTGTCGAAAGAGATGGTACAAAGCAACGTCTCCGGAGAGCAAATCAAAGAGCGAGAAGTGGCGCAGACGTTTCGAGACTGTGACTGTTTAACGAAGAGGCGCAGAATTTTCGAACGCCGCTTGAAAGGCCTGCACCTCTTACTTGCAACTTTAAGGCGATGCCTATGAATCTCAAATTTAGTATACCTCTTTCCACTTCATGTTCCCCTGATATATTGGCCAAAATCTGGCGAAAATTTTCAGAATGCACAAAATTGGGATTATAACAGGAGAACATTCTGTCGAAAGAGATGGTACAAAGCAACGTCTCCGGAGAGCAAATCAAAGAGCGAGAAGTGGCGCAGACGTTTCGAGACTGTGACTGTTTAACGAAGAGAAGCAGAATTTTCGAACGCCGCTTGAAAGGCCTGCACCTCTTATTTGCAACTTTAAGGCGATGCCTATGAATCTCAAATTTAGTATACCTCTTTCCACTTCATGTTCTCCTGATATATTGGCCAAAATTTGGCAAAAATTTTCATAAAGCACAAAATTGGGCTTTGTAACAGGAGAACATGTCGTCGAAAGAGATGGCACAAAGTAACGGCTCCGGAGAGCAAATCAAAGAGCAAGAAGTGGCGCAGATGTTTCGAGGCAGTGACTGTTTAACGAAGAGACCCAGAATTTTCGAACGCCTCTTGAAAGGCCTCCGCCTCTAATTTGCAACATTAAGCATATGCCTTTGAAGCTGAAATTTAGTATACCTCTTTCCACTTCATGTTCTCCTGATATATTGGCCAAAATTTGGCAAAAATTTTCATAATGCACAAAATTGGGATTATAACAGGAGAACATTCTGTCGAAAGAGATGGTACAAAGCAACGTCTCCGGAGAGCAAATCAAAGAGCGAGAAGTGGCGCAGACGTTTCGAGATTGTGACTGTTTAACGAAGAGACGCAGAATTTTCGAACGCCGCTTGAAAGGCCTGCACCTCTTACTTGCAACTTTAAGGCGATGCCTATGAATCTCTAATTTAGTATACCTCTTTCCACTTCATGTTCTCCTGATATATTGGCCAAAATTTGTGCAAAAATTTTCATATTGCGCAAAATTGGGCTTTGTAACAGGAGAACATGCCGTCGAAAGAGATGGCACAAAGTAACGGCTCCGGAGAGCAAATCAAAGAGCAAGAAGTGGCGCAGATGTTTCCAGACTGTGACTGTTTAACGAAGAGACGCAGAATTTTCGAACGCATCTTGAAAGGCCTCCGCCTCTAATTTGCAACTTTAAGGCGATGCCTATGAATCTCAAATTTAGTATACCTCTTTCCACTTCATGTTCTCCTGATATATTGGCCAAAATTTGGCAAAAATTTTCATAATGCACAAAATTGGGATTATAACAGGAGAACATTCTGTCGAAAGAGATGGTACAAAGCAACGTCTCCGGAGAGCAAATCAAAGAGCGAGAAGTGGCGCAGACGTTTCGAGACTGTGACTGTTTAACGAAAAGGCGCAGAATTTTCGAACGCCGCTTGAAAGGCCTGCACCTCTTACTTGCAACTTTAAGGCGATGCCTATGAATCTCAAATTTAGTATACCTCTTTCCACTTCATGTTCCCCTGATATATTGGCCAAAATCTGGCGAAAATTTTCAGAATGCACAAAATTGGGATTATAACAGGAGAACATTCTGTCGAAAGAGATGGTACAAAGCAACGTCTCCGGAGAGCAAATCAAAGAGCGAGAAGTGGCGCAGACGTTTCGAGACTGTGACTGTTTAACGAAGAGAAGCAGAATTTTCGAACGCCGCTTGAAAGGCCTGCACCTCTTATTTGCAACTTTAAGGCGATGCCTATGAATCTCAAATTTAGTATACCTCTTTCCACTTCATGTTCTCCTGATATATTGGCCAAAATTTGGCAAAAATTTTCAGAATGCACAAAATTGGGATTATAACAGGAGAACATTCTGTCGAAAGAGATGGTACAAAGCAACGTCTCCGGAGAGCAAATCAAAGAGCGAGAAGTGGCGCAGACGTTTCGAGACTGTGACTGTTTAGCGAAGAGACGCAGAATTTTCGAACGCCGCTTGAAGGCCTGCACCTCTTACTTGCAACTTTAAGGCGATGCCTATGAACCTCAAATTTAGTATACCTCTTTCCACTTCATGTTCTCCTGATATATTGGCCAAAATTTGGCAAAAATTTTCAGAATGCACAAAATTGGGCTTTGTAACTGGAGAACATGCAGTCGAAAGAGATGGCACAAAGTAACGTCTCCGGAGAGCAAATCAAAGAGCGAGAAGTGGCGCAGACGTTTCCAGACTGTGACTGTTTAGCGAAGAGACGCAGAATTTTCGAACGCCGCTTGAAGGCCTGCACCTCTTACTTGCAACTTTAAGGCGATGCCTATGAATCTCAAATTTAGTATACCTCTTTCCACTTCATGTTCTCCTGATATATTGGCCAAAATTTGGCAAAAATTTTCAGAATGCACAAAATTGGGCTTTGTAACTGGAGAACATGCAGTCGAAAGAGATGGCACAAAGTAACGTCTCCGGAGAGCAAATCAAAGAGCGAGAAGTGGCGCAGACGTTTCCAGACTGTGACTGTTTAGCGAAGAGACGCAGAATTTTCGAACGCCGCTTGAAGGCCTGCACCTCTTACTTGCAACTTTAAGGCGATGCCTATGAATCTCAAATTTAGTATACCTCTTTCCACTTCATGTTCTCCTGATATATTGGCCAAAATTTGGCAAAAATTTTCAGAATGCACAAAATTGGGCTTTGTAACTGAAGAACATGCAGTCGAAAGAGATGGCACAAAGTAACGTCTCCGGAGAGCAAATCAAAGAGCGAGAAGTGGCGCAGACGTTTCCAGACTGTGAGTGTTTAACGAAGAGACACAGAATTTTCGAACGCCTCTTGAAAGTCCTGTGCCTCTTATTGGCAACTTTAAGGCGATGCCTTTGAAGCTGAAATTTAGTATACCTCTTTTCACTTCATGTTCTCCTGATATATTGGCCAAAATCTGGCGAAAATTATCAGAATGCACAAAATTGGGCTTTGTAACAGGAGAACATTCTGTCGAAAGAGATGGCACAAAGTAACGTCTCCGGAGAGCAAATCAAAGAGAGAGAAGTGGCGCAGACGTTTCCAGACTGTGACTGTTTAACGAAGAGACGCAGAATTTTCGAACGCCTCTTGAAAGGCCTCCGCCTCTAATTTGCAACGTGAAGGATATGCCTTTGAAGCTGAAATTTAGTATACCTCTTTCCACTTCATGTTCTCCTGATATATTGGCCAAAATCTGGCGAAAATTTTCAGAATGCACAAAATTGGGATTATAACAGGAGAACATTCTGTCGAAAGAGATGGTACAAAGCAACGTCTCCGGAGAGCAAATCAAAGAGCGAGAAGTGGCGCAGACGTTTCGAGACTGTGACTGTTTAGCGAAGAGGCGCAGAATTTTCGAACGCCGCTTGAAGGCCTGCACCTCTTATTTGCAACTTTAAGGCGATGCCTATGAATCTCAAATTTAGTATACCTTTTTCCACTTCATGTTCTCCTGATATATTGGCCAAAATTTGTGCAAAAATTTTCATATTGCGCAAAATTGGGCTTTGTAACAGGAGAACATGCCGTCGAAACAGATGGCACAAAGTAACGGCTCCGGAGAGCAAATCAAAGAGCAAGAAGTGGCGCAGATGTTTCCAGACTGTGACTGTTTAACGAAGAGACGCAGAATTTTCGAACGCATCTTGAAAGGCCTCCGCCTCTAATTTGCAACTTTAAGGCGATGCCTATGAATCTCAAATTTAGTATACCTCTTTCCACTTCATGTTCTCCTGATATATTGGCCAAAATTTGGCAAAAATTTTCATAATGCACAAAATTGGGATTATAACAGGAGAACATTCTGTCGAAAGAGATGGTACAAAGCAACGTCTCCGGAGAGCAAATCAAAGAGCGAGAAGTGGCGCAGACGTTTCGAGACTGTGACTGTTTAACGAAGAGGCGCAGAATTTTCGAACGCCGCTTGAAAGGCCTGCACCTCTTACTTGCAACTTTAAGGTGATGCCTATGAATCTCAAATTTAGTATACCTCTTTCCACTTCATGTTCCCCTGATATATTGGCCAAAATCTGGCGAAAATTTTCAGAATGCACAAAATTGGGATTATAACAGGAGAACATTCTGTCGAAAGAGATGGTACAAAGCAACGTCTCCGGAGAGCAAATCAAAGAGCGAGAAGTGGCGCAGACGTTTCGAGACTGTGACTGTTTAACGAAGAGAAGCAGAATTTTCGAACGCCGCTTGAAAGGCCTGCACCTCTTATTTGCAACTTTAAGGCGATGCCTATGAATCTCAAATTTAGTATACCTCTTTCCACTTCATGTTCTCCTGATATATTGGCCAAAATTTGGCAAAAATTTTCATAAAGCACAAAATTGGGCTTTGTAACAGGAGAACATGTCGTCGAAAGAGATGGCACAAAGTAACGGCTCCGGAGAGCAAATCAAAGAGCAAGAAGTGGCGCAGATGTTTCGAGGCAGTGACTGTTTAACGAAGAGACGCAGAATTTTCGAACGCCTCTTGAAAGGCCTCCGCCTCTAATTTGCAACTTTAAGGCGATGCCTTTGAAGCTGAAATTTAGTATACCTCTTTCCGCTTCATGTTCCCCTGATATATTGGCCAAAATCTGGCGAAAATTTTCAGAATGCACAAAATTGGGATTATAACAGGAGAACATTCTGTCGAAAGAGATGGTACAAAGTAACGTCTCCGGAGAGCAAATCAAAGAGCGAGAAGTGGCGCAGACGTTTCGAGACTGTGAGTGTTTAACGAAGAGACACAGAATTTTCGAACGCCTCTTGAAAGTCCTGTGCCTCTTATTGGCAACTTTAAGGTGATGCCTTTGAAGCTGAAATTTAGTATACCTCTTTTCACTTCATGTTCTCCTGATATATTGGCCAAAATTTGGCAAAAATTTTCATAAAGCACAAAATTCGGCTTTGTAACAGGAGAACATGCCGTCGAAAGAGATGGCACAAAGTAACGGCTCCGGAGAGCAAATCAAAGAGCAAGAAGTGGCGCAGATGTTTCGAGGCAGTGACTGTTTAACGAAGAGACGCAGAATTTTCGAACGCCTCTTGAAAGTTCTCCGCCTCTAATTTGCAACTTTAAGGCGATGCCTTTGAAGCTGAAATTTAGTATACCTCTTTCCACTTCATGTTCCCCTGATATATTGTCCAAAATCTGGCGAAAATTTTCAGAATGCACAAAATTGGGCTTTGTAACAGGAGAACATTCTGTCGAAAGAGATGGCACAAAGTAACGTCTCCGGAGAGCAAATCAAAGAGCGAGAAGTGGCGCAGACGTTTCGAGACTGTGACTGTTTAACGAAGAGACGCAGAATTTTCGAACGCCGCTTGAAAGGCCTGTGCCTCTTATTGGCAACTTTAAGGCGATGCCTTTGAAGCTGAAATTTAGTATACCTCTTTCCACTTCATGTTCTCCTGATATATTGGCCAAAATTTGGCGAAAATTATCAGAATGCACAAAACTGGGGTTTGTAACAGGAGAACATTCTGTCGAAAGAGATGCCACAAAGTAACGTCTCCGGAGACCAAATCAAAGAGCGAGAAGTGGCGCAGACGTTTCGAGACTGTGACTGTTTAACGAAGAGGCGCAGAATTTTCGAACGCCGCTTGAAAGGCCTGCACCTCTTACTTGCAACTTTAAGGCGATGCCTATGAATCTCAAATTTAGTATACCTCTTTCCACTTCATGTTCTCCTGATATATTGGCCAAAATTTGTGCAAAAATTTTCATATTGCACAAAATTGGGCTTTGTAACAGGAGAACATGCCGTCGAAAGAGATGGCACAAAGTAACGGCTCCGGAGAGCAAATCAAAGGTCAAGAAGTGGCGCAGACGTTTCCAGAATGTGACTGTTTAACGAAGAGACGCAGAATTTTCGAACGCATCTTGAAAGGCCTCCGCCTCTAATTTGCAACTTTAAGGATATGCCTTTGAAGCTGAAATTTAGTATACCTCTTTCCACTTCATGTTCTCCTGATATTTTGGCCAAAATTTGGCAAAAATTTTCATAATGCACAAAATTGGGCTTAGTAACAGGAGAACATGCCGTCGAAAGGGATGGCACAAAGTAACGGCTCCGGAGAGCAAATCAAAGAGCAAGAAGTGGCGCAGATGTTTCCAGACTGTGACTGTTTAATGAAGAGACGCAGAATTTTCGAACGCATCTTGAAAGGCCTCCGCCTCCAATTTGCAACTTAAGGATATGCCTTTGAAGCTGAAATTTAGTATACCTCTTTCCACTTCATGTTCTCCTGATATATTGGCCAAAATTTGGCAAAAATCTTCATAATGCACAAAATTGGGCTTTGTAACAGGAGAACATTCTGTCGAAAGAGATGGCACAAAGTAACGTCTCCGGAGAGCAAATCAAAGGTCAAGAAGTGGCGCAGATGTTTCCAGAATGTGACTGTTTAACGAAGAGACGCAGAATTTTCGAACGCATCTTGAAAGGCCTCCGCCTCTAATTTGCAACTTTAAGCATATGCCTTTGACGCTGAAATTTAGTATACCTCTTTCCCCTTCATGTTCCCCTGATATATTGGCCAAAATCTGGCGAAAATTTTCAGAATGCACAAAATTGGGTTTGTAACAGGAGAACATTCTGTCGAAAGAGATGGTACAAAGCAACGTCTCCGGAGAGCAAATCAAAGAGCGAGAAGTGGCGCAGACGTTTCGAGACTGTGACTGTTTAACGAAGAGACGCAGAATTTTCGAATGCCGCTTGAAGGCCTGCACCTCTTATTTGCAACTTTAAGGCGATGCCTATGAATCTCAAATTTAGTATACCTCTTTCCACTTCATGTTCTCCTGATATATTGGCCAAAATTTGGCAAAAATTTTCATAAAGCACAAAATTGGGCTTTGTAACAGGAGAACATGCCGTCGAAAGAGATGGCACAAAGTAACGGCTCCGGAGAGCAAATCAAAGAGCAAGAAGTGGCGCAGATGTTTCGAGGCAGTGACTGTTTAACGAAGAGACGCAGAATTTTCGAACGCCTCTTGAAAGGCCTCCGCCTCTAATTTGCAACTTTAAGGCGATGCCTATGAATCTCAAATTTAGTATACCTCTTTCCACTTCATGTTCTCCTGATATATTGGCCAAAATTTGGCAAAAATTTTCATAATGCACAAAATTGGGATTATAACAGGAGAACATTCTGTCGAAAGAGATGGTACAAAGCAACGTCTCCGGAGAGCAAATCAAAGAGCGAGAAGTGGCGCAGACGTTTCGAGACTGTGACTGTTTAACGAAGAGGCGCAGAATTTTCGAACGCCGCTTGAAAGGCCTGCACCTCTTACTTGCAACTTTAAGGCGATGCCTATGAATCTCAAATTTAGTATACCTCTTTCCGCTTCATGTTCCCCTGATATATTGGCCAAAATCTGGCGAAAATTTTCAGAATGCACAAAATTGGGATTATAACAGGAGAACATTCTGTCGAAAGAGATGGTACAAAGTAACGTCTCCGGAGAGCAAATCAAAGAGCGAGAAGTGGCGCAGACGTTTCGAGACTGTGACTGTTTAAAGAAGAGACGCAGAATTTTCGAATGCCGCTTGAAAGGCCTGCACCTCTTATTTGCAACTTTAAGGCGATGCCTATGAATCTCAAATTTAGTATACCTCTTTCCACTTCATGTTCTCCTGATATATTGGCAAAAATTTGGCAAAAATTTTCATAATGCACAAAATTGGGCTTTGTAACAGGAGATCATGCCGTCGAAAGGGATGGCACAAAGTAACGGCTCCGGAGAGCAAATCAAAGAGCAAGAAGTGGCGCAGATGTTTCCAGACTGTGACTGTTTAATGAAGAGACGCAGAATTTTCGAACGCATCTTGAAAGGCCTCCGCCTCCAATTTGCAACTTTAAGGATATGCCTTTGAAGCTGAAATTTAGTATACCTTTTTCCACTTCATGTTCTCCTGATATATTGGCCAAAATTTGGCAAAAATTTTCATAATGCACAAAATTGGGCTTTGTAACAGGAGAACATTCTGTCGAAAGAGATGGCACAAAGTAACGTCTCCGGAGAGCAAATCAAAGAGCGTGAAGTGGCGCAGACGTTTCGAGACTGTGACTGTTTAACGAAGAGACGCAGAATTTTCGAACGCCGCTTGAAAGGCCTGCACCTCCAATTTGCAACTTTAAGGCGATGCCTTTGAAGCTGAAATTTAGTATACCTCTTTCCACTTCATGTTCTCCTGATATATTGGCCAAAATTTGGCAAAAATTTTCATAATGCACAAAATTGGGCTTTGTAACAGGAGAACATGCCGTCGAAAGAGAAGGCACAAAGTAACGTCTCCGGAGAGCAAATCAAAGAGCGAGAAGTGGCGCAGACGTTTCGAGACTGTGACTGTTTAACGAAGAGACGCAGAATTTTCGAACGCCGCTTGAAAGGCCTGCACCTCTTATTTGCAACTTTAAGGCGATGCCTATGAATCTCAAATTTAGTATACCTCTTTCCACTTCATGTTCTCCTGATATATTGGCCAAAATTTGGCAAAAATTTTCATAATGCACAAAATTGGGCTTTGTAACAGGAGATCATGCCGTCGAAAGGGATGGCACAAAGTAACGGCTCCGGAGAGCAAATCAAAGAGCGTGAAGTGGCGCAGATGTTTCCAGACTGTGACTGTTTAACGAAGAGACGCAGAATTTTCGAACGCCGCTTGAAAGGCCTGCACCTCTTACTTGCAACTTTAAGGCGATGCCTATGAATCTCAAATTTAGTATACCTCTTTCCACTTCATGTTCTCCTGATATATTGGCCAAAATTTGTGCAGAAATTTTCATATTGCACAAAATTGGGCTTTGTAACAGGAGAACATGACGTCGAAAGAGATGGCACAAAGTAACGGCTCCGGAGAGCAAATCAAAGGTCAAGAAGTGGCGCAGATGTTTCCAGACTGTGACTGTTTAACGAAGAGACGCAGAATTTTCGAACGCATCTTGAAAGGCCTCCGCCTCTAATTTGCAACTTTAAGGATATGCCTTTGAAGCTGAAATTTAGTATACCTCTTTCCGCTTCATGTTCCCCTGATATATTGGCCAAAATCTGGCGAAAATTTTCAGAATGCACAAAATTGGGATTGTAACAGGAGAACATTCTGTCGAAAGAGATGGTACAAAGTAACGTCTCCGGAGAGCAAATCAAAGAGCGAGAAGTGGCGCAGACATTTCGAGACTGTGACTGTTTAACGAAGAGACGCAGAATTTTCGAAAGCCGCTTGAAAGGCCTCCGCCTCCAATTTGCAACTTTAAGGATATGCCTTTGAAGCTGAAATTTAGTATACCTCTTTCCACTTCATGTTCTCCTGATATATTGGCCAAAATTTGGCAAAAATTTTCATAATGCACAAAATTGGGCTTTGTAACAGGAGAACATTCTGTCGAAAGAGATGGCACAAAGTAACGTCTCCGGAGAGCAAATCAAAGAGCGAGAAGTGGCGCAGACGTTTCGAGACTGTGACTGTTTAACGAAGAGACGCAGAATTTTCGAACGCCGCTTGAAAGGCCTGCACCTCTTACTTGCAACTTTAAGGCGATGCCTATGAATCTCAAATTTAGTATACCTCTTTCCACTTCATGTTCTCCTGATATATTGGCCAAAATTTGTGCAGAAATTTTCATATTGCACAAAATTGGGCTTTGTAACAGGAGAACATGCCGTCGAAAGAGATGGCACAAAGTAACGGCTCCGGAGAGCAAATCAAAGGTCAAGAAGTGGCGCAGATATTTCCAGACTGTGACTGTTTAACGAAGAGACGCAGAATTTTCGAACGCATCTTGAAAGGCCTCCGCCTCTAATTTGCAACTTTAAGGATATGCCTTTGAAGCTGAAATTTAGTATACCTCTTTCCGCTTCATGTTCCCCTGATATATTGGCCAAAATCTGGCGAAAATTTTCAGAATGCACAAAATTGGGATTGTAACAGGAGAACATTCTGTCGAAAGAGATGGTACAAAGTAACGTCTCCGGAGAGCAAATCAAAGAGCGAGAAGTGGCGCAGACGTTTCGAGACTGTGACTGTTTAACGAAGAGACGCAGAATTTTCGAAAGCCGCTTGAAAGGCCTCCGCCTCCAATTTGCAACTTTAAGGATATGCCTTTGAAGCTGAAATTTAGTATACCTCTTTCCGCTTCATGTTCCCCTGATATATTGGCCAAAATTTGGCAAAAATTTTCATAATGCACAAAATTGGGCTTTGTAACAGGAGAACATTCTGTCGAAAGAGATGGCACAAAGTAACGTCTCCGGAGAGCAAATCCAAGAGCGAGAAGTGGCGCAGACGTTTCGAGGCTGTGACTGTTTAACGAAGAGACGCAGAATTTTCGAACGCCTCTTGAAAGGCCTCCGCCTCTAATTTGCAACTTTAAGGCGATGCCTTTGAAGCTGAAATTTAGTATACCTCTTTCCACTTCATGTTCTCCTGATATATTGGCCAAAATTTGTGCAGAAATTTTCATATTGCACAAAATTGGGCTTTGTAACAGGAGAACATGCCGTCGAAAGAGATGGCACAAAGTAACGGCTCCGGAGAGCAAATCAAAGAGCGAGAAGTGGCGCAGACGTTTCGAGACTGTGACTGTTTAACGAAGAGACACAGAATTTTCGAACGCCGCTTGAAAGGCCTGTGCCTCTTATTGGCAACTTTAAGGCGATGCCTTTGAAGCTGAAATTTAGTATACCTCTTTCCACTTCATGTTCTCCTGATATATTGGCCAAAATTTGGCGAAAATTATCAGAATGCACAAAATTGGGATTTGTAACAGGAGAACATTCTGTCGAAAGAGATGCCACAAAGCAACGTCTCCGGAGACCAAATCAAAGAGCGAGAAGTGGCGCAGACGTTTCGAGACTGTGACTGTTTAACGAAGAGACGCAGAATTTTCGAACGCCGCTTGAAAGGCCTGCACCTCTTACTTGCAACTTTAAGGCGATGCCTATGAATCTCAAATTTAGTATACCTCTTTCCACTTCATGTTCTCCTGATATATTGGCCAAAATTTGTGCAAAAATTTTCATATTGCGCAAAATTGGGCTTTGTAACAGGAGAACATGCCGTCGAAAGAGATGGCACAAAGTAACGGCTCCGGAGAGCAAATCAAAGGTCAAGAAGTGGCGCAGACGTTTCCAGAATGTGACTGTTTAACGAAGAGACGCAGAATTTTCGAACGCATCTTGAAAGGCCTCCGCCTCTAATTTGCAACTTTAAGGATATGCCTTTGAAGCTGAAATTTAGTATACCTCTTTCCACTTCATGTTCTCCTGATATTTTGGCCAAAATTTGGCAAAAATTTTCATAATGCACAAAATTGGGCTTAGTAACAGGAGAACATGCCGTCGAAAGGGATGGCACAAAGTAACGGCTCCGGAGAGCAAATCAAAGAGCAAGAAGTGGCGCAGATGTTTCCAGACTGTGACTGTTTAATGAAGAGACGCAGAATTTTCGAACGCATCTTGAAAGGCCTCCGCCTCCAATTTGCAACTTAAGGATATGCCTTTGAAGCTGAAATTTAGTATACCTCTTTCCACTTCATGTTCTCCTGATATATTGGCCAAAATTTGGCAAAAATCTTCATAATGCACAAAATTGGGCTTTGTAACAGGAGAACATTCTGTCGAAAGAGATGGCACAAAGTAACGTCTCCGGAGAGCAAATCAAAGGTCAAGAAGTGGCGCAGATGTTTCCAGAATGTGACTGTTTAACGAAGAGACGCAGAATTTTCGAACGCATCTTGAAAGGCCTCCGCCTCTAATTTGCAACTTTAAGCATATGCCTTTGACGCTGAAATTTAGTATACCTCTTTCCCCTTCATGTTCCCCTGATATATTGGCCAAAATCTGGCGAAAATTTTCAGAATGCACAAAATTGGGTTTGTAACAGGAGAACATTCTGTCGAAAGAGATGGTACAAAGCAACGTCTCCGGAGAGCAAATCAAAGAGCGAGAAGTGGCGCAGACGTTTCGAGACTGTGACTGTTTAACGAAGAGACGCAGAATTTTCGAATGCCGCTTGAAGGCCTGCACCTCTTATTTGCAACTTTAAGGCGATGCCTATGAATCTCAAATTTAGTATACCTCTTTCCACTTCATGTTCTCCTGATATATTGGCCAAAATTTGGCAAAAATTTTCATAAAGCACAAAATTGGGCTTTGTAACAGGAGAACATGCCGTCGAAAGAGATGGCACAAAGTAACGGCTCCGGAGAGCAAATCAAAGAGCAAGAAGTGGCGCAGATGTTTCGAGGCAGTGACTGTTTAACGAAGAGACGCAGAATTTTCGAACGCCTCTTGAAAGGCCTCCGCCTCTAATTTGCAACTTTAAGGCGATGCCTATGAATCTCAAATTTAGTATACCTCTTTCCACTTCATGTTCTCCTGATATATTGGCCAAAATTTGGCAAAAATTTTCATAATGCACAAAATTGGGATTATAACAGGAGAACATTCTGTCGAAAGAGATGGTACAAAGCAACGTCTCCGGAGAGCAAATCAAAGAGCGAGAAGTGGCGCAGACGTTTCGAGACTGTGACTGTTTAACGAAGAGGCGCAGAATTTTCGAACGCCGCTTGAAAGGCCTGCACCTCTTACTTGCAACTTTAAGGCGATGCCTATGAATCTCAAATTTAGTATACCTCTTTCCGCTTCATGTTCCCCTGATATATTGGCCAAAATCTGGCGAAAATTTTCAGAATGCACAAAATTGGGATTATAACAGGAGAACATTCTGTCGAAAGAGATGGTACAAAGTAACGTCTCCGGAGAGCAAATCAAAGAGCGAGAAGTGGCGCAGACGTTTCGAGACTGTGACTGTTTAAAGAAGAGACGCAGAATTTTCGAATGCCGCTTGAAAGGCCTGCACCTCTTATTTGCAACTTTAAGGCGATGCCTATGAATCTCAAATTTAGTATACCTCTTTCCACTTCATGTTCTCCTGATATATTGGCAAAAATTTGGCAAAAATTTTCATAATGCACAAAATTGGGCTTTGTAACAGGAGATCATGCCGTCGAAAGGGATGGCACAAAGTAACGGCTCCGGAGAGCAAATCAAAGAGCAAGAAGTGGCGCAGATGTTTCCAGACTGTGACTGTTTAATGAAGAGACGCAGAATTTTCGAACGCATCTTGAAAGGCCTCCGCCTCCAATTTGCAACTTTAAGGATATGCCTTTGAAGCTGAAATTTAGTATACCTTTTTCCACTTCATGTTCTCCTGATATATTGGCCAAAATTTGGCAAAAATTTTCATAATGCACAAAATTGGGCTTTGTAACAGGAGAACATTCTGTCGAAAGAGATGGCACAAAGTAACGTCTCCGGAGAGCAAATCAAAGAGCGTGAAGTGGCGCAGACGTTTCGAGACTGTGACTGTTTAACGAAGAGACGCAGAATTTTCGAACGCCGCTTGAAAGGCCTGCACCTCCAATTTGCAACTTTAAGGCGATGCCTTTGAAGCTGAAATTTAGTATACCTCTTTCCACTTCATGTTCTCCTGATATATTGGCCAAAATTTGGCAAAAATTTTCATAATGCACAAAATTGGGCTTTGTAACAGGAGAACATGCCGTCGAAAGAGATGGCACAAAGTAACGTCTCCGGAGAGCAAATCAAAGAGCGAGAAGTGGCGCAGACGTTTCGAGACTGTGACTGTTTAACGAAGAGACGCAGAATTTTCGAACGCCGCTTGAAAGGCCTGCACCTCTTATTTGCAACTTTAAGGCGGTGCCTATGAATCTCAAATTTAGTATACCTCTTTCCACTTCATGTTCTCCTGATATATTGGCCAAAATTTGGCAAAAATTTTCATAATGCACAAAATTGGGCTTTGTAACAGGAGATCATGCCGTCGAAAGGGATGGCACAAAGTAACGGCTCCGGAGAGCAAATCAAAGAGCGTGAAGTGGCGCAGATGTTTCCAGACTGTGACTGTTTAACGAAGAGACGCAGAATTTTCGAACGCCGCTTGAAAGGCCTGCACCTCTTACTTGCAACTTTAAGGCGATGCCTATGAATCTCAAATTTAGTATACCTCTTTCCACTTCATGTTCTCCTGATATATTGGCCAAAATTTGTGCAGAAATTTTCATATTGCACAAAATTGGGCTTTGTAACAGGAGAACATGACGTCGAAAGAGATGGCACAAAGTAACGGCTCCGGAGAGCAAATCAAAGGTCAAGAAGTGGCGCAGATGTTTCCAGACTGTGACTGTTTAACGAAGAGACGCAGAATTTTCGAACGCATCTTGAAAGGCCTCCGCCTCTAATTTGCAACTTTAAGGATATGCCTTTGAAGCTGAAATTTAGTATACCTCTTTCCGCTTCATGTTCCCCTGATATATTGGCCAAAATCTGGCGAAAATTTTCAGAATGCACAAAATTGGGATTGTAACAGGAGAACATTCTGTCGAAAGAGATGGTACAAAGTAACGTCTCCGGAGAGCAAATCAAAGAGCGAGAAGTGGCGCAGACATTTCGAGACTGTGACTGTTTAACGAAGAGACGCAGAATTTTCGAAAGCCGCTTGAAAGGCCTCCGCCTCCAATTTGCAACTTTAAGGATATGCCTTTGAAGCTGAAATTTAGTATACCTCTTTCCACTTCATGTTCTCCTGATATATTGGCCAAAATTTGGCAAAAATTTTCATAATGCACAAAATTGGGCTTTGTAACAGGAGAACATTCTGTCGAAAGAGATGGCACAAAGTAACGTCTCCGGAGAGCAAATCAAAGAGCGAGAAGTGGCGCAGACGTTTCGAGACTGTGACTGTTTAACGAAGAGACGCAGAATTTTCGAACGCCGCTTGAAAGGCCTGCACCTCTTACTTGCAACTTTAAGGCGATGCCTATGAATCTCAAATTTAGTATACCTCTTTCCACTTCATGTTCTCCTGATATATTGGCCAAAATTTGTGCAGAAATTTTCATATTGCACAAAATTGGGCTTTGTAACAGGAGAACATGCCGTCGAAAGAGATGGCACAAAGTAACGGCTCCGGAGAGCAAATCAAAGGTCAAGAAGTGGCGCAGATATTTCCAGACTGTGACTGTTTAACGAAGAGACGCAGAATTTTCGAACGCATCTTGAAAGGCCTCCGCCTCTAATTTGCAACTTTAAGGATATGCCTTTGAAGCTGAAATTTAGTATACCTCTTTCCGCTTCATGTTCCCCTGATATATTGGCCAAAATCTGGCGAAAATTTTCAGAATGCACAAAATTGGGATTGTAACAGGAGAACATTCTGTCGAAAGAGATGGTACAAAGTAACGTCTCCGGAGAGCAAATCAAAGAGCGAGAAGTGGCGCAGACGTTTCGAGACTGTGACTGTTTAACGAAGAGACGCAGAATTTTCGAAAGCCGCTTGAAAGGCCTCCGCCTCCAATTTGCAACTTTAAGGATATGCCTTTGAAGCTGAAATTTAGTATACCTCTTTCCGCTTCATGTTCCCCTGATATATTGGCCAAAATTTGGCAAAAATTTTCATAATGCACAAAATTGGGCTTTGTAACAGGAGAACATTCTGTCGAAAGAGATGGCACAAAGTAACGTCTCCGGAGAGCAAATCCAAGAGCGAGAAGTGGCGCAGACGTTTCGAGGCTGTGACTGTTTAACGAAGAGACGCAGAATTTTCGAACGCCTCTTGAAAGGCCTCCGCCTCTAATTTGCAACTTTAAGGCGATGCCTTTGAAGCTGAAATTTAGTATACCTCTTTCCACTTCATGTTCTCCTGATATATTGGCCAAAATTTGTGCAGAAATTTTCATATTGCACAAAATTGGGCTTTGTAACAGGAGAACATGCCGTCGAAAGAGATGGCACAAAGTAACGGCTCCGGAGAGCAAATCAAAGAGCGAGAAGTGGCGCAGACGTTTCGAGACTGTGACTGTTTAACGAAGAGACACAGAATTTTCGAACGCCGCTTGAAAGGCCTGTGCCTCTTATTGGCAACTTTAAGGCGATGCCTTTGAAGCTGAAATTTAGTATACCTCTTTCCACTTCATGTTCTCCTGATATATTGGCCAAAATTTGGCGAAAATTATCAGAATGCACAAAATTGGGATTTGTAACAGGAGAACATTCTGTCGAAAGAGATGCCACAAAGCAACGTCTCCGGAGACCAAATCAAAGAGCGAGAAGTGGCGCAGACGTTTCGAGACTGTGACTGTTTAACGAAGAGACGCAGAATTTTCGAACGCCGCTTGAAAGGCCTGCACCTCTTACTTGCAACTTTAAGGCGATGCCTATGAATCTCAAATTTAGTATACCTCTTTCCACTTCATGTTCTCCTGATATATTGGCCAAAATTTGTGCAAAAATTTTCATATTGCGCAAAATTGGGCTTTGTAACAGGAGAACATGCCGTCGAAAGAGATGGCACAAAGTAACGGCTCCGGAGAGCAAATCAAAGAGCAAGAAGTGGCGCAGATGTTTCCAGACTGTGACTGTTTAACGAAGAGACGCAGAATTTTCGAACGCATCTTGAAAGGCCTCCGCCTCTAATTTGCAACTTTAAGGCGATGCCTATGAATCTCAAATTTAGTATACCTCTTTCCACTTCATGTTCTCCTGATATATTGGCCAAAATTTGGCAAAAATTTTCATAATGCACAAAATTGGGATTATAACAGGAGAACATTCTGTCGAAAGAGATGGTACAAAGCAACGTCCCCGGAGAGCAAATCAAAGAGCGAGAAGTGGCGCAGACGTTTCGAGACTGTGACTGTTTAACGAAGAGACGCAGAATTTTCGAACGCCGCTTGAAAGGCCTGCACCTCTTACTTGCAACTTTAAGGCGATGCCTATGAATCTCAAATTTAGTATACCTCTTTCCACTTCATGTTCTCCTGATATATTGGCCAAAATTTGGCAAAAATTTTCATAATGCACAAAATTGGGCTTTGTAACTGGAGAACATGCCGTCGAAAGAGATGGCACAAAGTAACGTCTCCGGAGACCAAATCAAAGAGCGAGAAGTGGCGCAGACGTTTCGAGACTGTGACTGTTTAACGAAGAGACGCAGAATTTTCGAACGCATCTTGAAAGGCCTCCGCCTCTACTTTGCAACGTGAAGGATATGCCTTTGAAGCTGAAATTTAGTATACCTCTTTCCACTTCATGTTCTCCTGATATATTGGCCAAAATCTGGCGAAAATTTTCAGAATGCACAAAATTGGGATTATAACAGGAGAACATTCTGTCGAAAGAGATGGTACAAAGCAACGTCTCCGGAGAGCAAATCAAAGAGCGAGAAGTGGCGCAGACGTTTCGAGACTGTGACTGTTTAGCGAAGAGACGCAGAATTTTCGAACGCCGCTTGAAGGCCTGCACCTCTTATTTGCAACTTTAAGGCGATGCCTATGAATCTCAAATTTAGTATACCTCTTTCCACTTCATGTTCTCCTGATATATTGGCCAAAATTTGTGCAAAAATTTTCATATTGCGCAAAATTGGGCTTTGTAACAGGAGAACATGCCGTCGAAACAGATGGCACAAAGTAACGGCTCCGGAGAGCAAATCAAAGAGCAAGAAGTGGCGCAGATGTTTCCAGACTGTGACTGTTTAACGAAGAGACGCAGAATTTTCGAACGCATCTTGAAAGGCCTCCGCCTCTAATTTGCAACTTTAAGGCGATGCCTATGAATCTCTAATTTAGTATACCTCTTTCCACTTCATGTTCTCCTGATATATTGGCCAAAATTTGTGCAAAAATTTTCATATTGCGCAAAATTGGGCTTTGTAACAGGAGAACATGCCGTCGAAAGAGATGGCACAAAGTAACGGCTCCGGAGAGCAAATCAAAGAGCAAGAAGTGGCGCAGATGTTTCCAGACTGTGACTGTTTAACGAAGAGACGCAGAATTTTCGAACGCATCTTGAAAGGCCTCCGCCTCTAATTTGCAACTTTAAGGCGATGCCTATGAATCTCAAATTTAGTATACCTCTTTCCACTTCATGTTCTCCTGATATATTGGCCAAAATTTGGCAAAAATTTTCATAATGCACAAAATTGGGATTATAACAGGAGAACATTCTGTCGAAAGAGATGGTACAAAGCAACGTCTCCGGAGAGCAAATCAAAGAGCGAGAAGTGGCGCAGACGTTTCGAGACTGTGACTGTTTAACGAAGAGGCGCAGAATTTTCGAACGCCGCTTGAAAGGCCTGCACCTCTTACTTGCAACTTTAAGGCGATGCCTATGAATCTCAAATTTAGTATACCTCTTTCCACTTCATGTTCTCCTGATATATTGGCCAAAATTTGTGCAGAAATTTTCATATTGCACAAAATTGGGCTTTGTAACAGGAGAACATGCCGTCGAAAGAGATGGCACAAAGTAACGGCTCCGGAGAGCAAATCAAAGGTCAAGAAGTGGCGCAGATATTTCCAGACTGTGACTGTTTAACGAAGAGACGCAGAATTTTCGAACGCATCTTGAAAGGCCTCCGCCTCTAATTTGCAACTTTAAGGATATGCCTTTGAAGCTGAAATTTAGTATACCTCTTTCCGCTTCATGTTCCCCTGATATATTGGCCAAAATCTGGCGAAAATTTTCAGAATGCACAAAATTGGGATTGTAACAGGAGAACATTCTGTCGAAAGAGATGGTACAAAGTAACGTCTCCGGAGAGCAAATCAAAGAGCGAGAACTGGCGCAGACGTTTCGAGACTGTGACTGTTTAACGAAGAGACGCAGAATTTTCGAAAGCCGCTTGAAAGGCCTCCGCCTCCAATTTGCAACTTTAAGGATATGCCTTTGAAGCTGAAATTTAGTATACCTCTTTCCGCTTCATGTTCCCCTGATATATTGGCCAAAATTTGGCAAAAATTTTCATAATGCACAAAATTGGGCTTTGTAACAGGAGAACATTCTGTCGAAAGAGATGGCACAAAGTAACGTCTCCGGAGAGCAAATCCAAGAGCGAGAAGTGGCGCAGACGTTTCGAGGCTGTGACTGTTTAACGAAGAGACGCAGAATTTTCGAACGCCTCTTGAAAGGCCTCCGCCTCTAATTTGCAACTTTAAGGCGATGCCTTTGAGGCTGAAATTTAGTATACCTCTTTCCACTTCATGTTCTCCTGATATATTGGCCAAAATTTGTGCAGAAATTTTCATATTGCACAAAATTGGGCTTTGTAACAGGAGAACATGCCGTCGAAAGAGATGGCACAAAGTAACGGCTCCGGAGAGCAAATCAAAGAGCGAGAAGTGGCGCAGACGTTTCGAGACTGTGACTGTTTAACGAAGAGACACAGAATTTTCGAACGCCGCTTGAAAGGCCTGTGCCTCTTATTGGCAACTTTAAGGCGATGCCTTTGAAGCTGAAATTTAGTATACCTCTTTCCACTTCATGTTCTCCTGATATATTGGCCAAAATTTGGCGAAAATTATCAGAATGCACAAAATTGGGATTTGTAACAGGAGAACATTCTGTCGAAAGAGATGCCACAAAGCAACGTCTCCGGAGACCAAATCAAAGAGCGAGAAGTGGCGCAGACGTTTCGAGACTGTGACTGTTTAACGAAGAGACGCAGAATTTTCGAACGCCGCTTGAAAGGCCTGCACCTCTTACTTGCAACTTTAAGGCGATGCCTATGAATCTCAAATTTAGTATACCTCTTTCCACTTCATGTTCTCCTGATATATTGGCCAAAATTTGTGCAAAAATTTTCATATTGCGCAAAATTGGGCTTTGTAACAGGAGAACATGCCGTCGAAAGAGATGGCACAAAGTAACGGCTCCGGAGAGCAAATCAAAGAGCAAGAAGTGGCGCAGATGTTTCCAGACTGTGACTGTTTAACGAAGAGACGCAGAATTTTCGAACGCATCTTGAAAGGCCTCCGCCTCTAATTTGCAACTTTAAGGCGATGCCTATGAATCTCAAATTTAG